>NC_133535.1:67990641-68203141 GCF_048544455.1 Silene latifolia | reverse complement strand
AGTCAACAATAGAGAAGAAAATCAGCAACTCCCCACAATGGCAGAATACAGATTCACAACTCGTGTCAGAGGAATCCTGAAAGCACTCAGAGAGATGGGAGACGGGGTAAGGTGGCCCAGGCCACCAGTAGAAGGACAGGCATGGCGAAAGGACAGTAAGAAAAAAATGTGAGTTCAATCGTAACATTGGGCATAACACGGAGGAGTGCTACACATTACGCAGGGAGATCAGACACTTGTATGAACAAGGAGAACTGAGCCACCTATTACCACGTGGGGGCAAGCAGCAGGATAAGGTAGGCTCCACAAAGCCTGCAGCTCCACCTACATGCACCAAGATAATAAACGTGATAACAAGCGGCTCAGACTTAAGCGGATTGACATATTCAGCAGCCAAAAGGCGTGCTACCGAGACTAAGGGGGATAGACCAGAATCTTCCTATAGAATTTCTCACAGTGACCTACCTGTTGTCGCTTTCGACGAAGGGGATGTACATGACGGACAGGAGCATCATGATGCACTCATCATAACTCTGTCAATGGCCAACTGCACAGTTAGAAAGGTCCTGGTGGATACTGGTAGCTCGGTAAATTTGATCATACTGAAAACCATAGAAAACATGGGGTTTAGCGAGAAGGATTTGTAGAAGAAGACCATCCCGCTGGTGGGGTTCAGTGGAGAGACAGCTAACTCATTGGGCGAAATAGTGATCCCAACCTATGTGGGAGGAGTCAACAAACAGGTAAGGTACTTGGTCATAGATGGACCCTCTATCTACAACGTTATTCTTGGAAGACCATGGTTGCACCTGATGAAAGCAGTTCCCTCAACATACCATCACTGCATAAAGTTCCCCACGCCATGGGGAGTAGAGACAATCCGAGGAGACCAGGAGGAAGCTAGAGGACGCTACAAGAACGCATTAAAGTGCACAGCCAGCCCCCCAGCATATCAATTACAGAAACAGCATGTCCAGGACGAATACATTGAGCCTCCAGACAAGGAGTTAGACCAGATCAACCTGGACAAACTGCACCCAGAGAGAACCGTGTTAGTAGGGGCAGGGTGCACAGGAGACCTCAGACAACACCTAGTCAAATTCTTACAAACCAACATGGATTGTTTCGCATGGTCCCATGACGACATGATAGGAATAGATCCGTCCATCATAACGCAGAAACTCAGCGTGGACCCAGGATGCAAGCCCATCCAGTAGAGACGGAGAAAGTTCGCAGTTGAAAGGAATAAGGTGATCAACCAGGAGGTAGACAGCCTGCTAGCAGCAAATAAGATAAGAGAGGTGAAGTACCCAGAGTGGCTGTAAAACGTGGTGGTAGTACCCAAGAAGAACGGGAAGTGGAGAGTATGCGTGGACTTCACCGACCTTAACATAGCATGTCCTAAGGACCCCTTCCCGCTACCACACATTGATGCAATGGTGGATGCGACAGCTGGACATGAAATGTTGACATTCCTAGATGGTTGGAGTGGTTACAATCAAATCAAGATGGATCCAGCAGATCAAGAGAAGACAACATTCATGTCCGAAAGAGGAATATACTGCTATAATGTCATTCCCTTCGGCCTGAAAAACGCAGGGTCAACATATCAAAGGCTGGTCAACCTTATGTTCAAAGAACAAATAGGAAGAACCATGGAGGTATATATTGACGATATGGTGGTGAAGTCAGAAAAAGCTACGGATCACATGCAGCATTTGGCAGAAACATTCAGCACCCTCAGAGAATATAAAATGAAGCTAAACCCGTCCAAATGCACCTTTGGAGTTTCCTCCGACAAATTCTTAGGCTACATTGTTACTCAAAGAGGAATAGAAGCCAACACCGAGCAGATTAAGGCCGTATTACAGCTAGAGTCACCAGAAAACCCAAAGGATATACAAAGGCTAGCTGGCAAAGTGGCAGCTCTGAGCAGGTTCATCTCAAGATCTTCGGACAAGTGCAGACTATTCTATGATATATTAAGAAAGAGCCAGAAGTTTGAATGGACTGCAAACCACAAGCAGGCATTCAGGGAGCTAAGCACTACCTCAGCACCCCGCCACTACTATCAAAACCGGAGCAAGGAGAACCATTGTTCCTTTACCTAGCTGTCACAGAGGTAGCAGTAAGCGCAGTTCTGGTCAGAGAGCAGGACAAGGAGCAAAAGCCAGTCTACTATGTAAGCAAGTCTCTGCTTCCAGTAGAGACCAGGTACACATCTCTTGAAAAATTATTACTAGCATTGGTAATTGCGTCTTATAAACTGCGCCCCTACTTTGAGTCCCACACTATACATGTTGTAACCAATTACCCATTGAAATTCGTAATGAGGAAGCCTGAGCTGTCAGGAAGAATGTCAAAGTGGTCCGTACATCTTAGCGGATACGACATCATGTATGATCCAAGAACACCAATAAAGTCGCAGGCACTGGCAGACTTTGTGTCAGACTTCAACCCAGCTATCCAGAATCTGGCAGACGAAGAGATCTTAACCCTCAAAGGGAACAGGGAAGCAGAAGTTTGGCAGATGCACATCGATGGAGCCTCTAACCAAAGGGGGGCAGGTGTAGGACTAATCCTGCGATCACCGCAGGGAGATCTGATAGCACAAGCAGTAAGATGTGAATTTAAGGCAACTAACAATGAAACAGAATACGAAGCCTTAATATTAGGAATACAGCTAGCCCCGAAATTGGGAGTCAGGAACCTACAGATATCCAGTGACTCTTTCCTAATAGTTAACCATGTCAAGCATGAATTCATAGCCAGAGACTCGAAGATGATCGCCTACTTAAAAGTGGCGAAGGAGCTGAAACAGAAATTCAAAGATTGTAAGCTTAAGCAGATCCCCTGAGACCAAAATGTGGAAGCACATGCCCTCGCAACTCCGGGGGCAACCATCAAGCCAACCGAACTGTCCAACATCCCTATCACGCACATGCCGGAACCTTCTATCCAAAAATTAGAAGAAGCGGACAAAGGAGAACTAGAGGATCAGCAAGATGGGGCTGCATTTCAATCAACTACAAATGGCCAGGCGACTGTCCAGCCAGATAATCAGCCAAATGGCCAGACAGCTGCCCAGCCAGGTAATCAGCCAGATGGACAGACAACTGCCCAACTAGACGATCAGCCAGCTGATCAGGCAGATGACTGGGACGGGCGGACACCATACCTAGATTGGCTGCGACACAGCAAGCTGCCAGATGACAAGAAGGAGATATGAGGTTTTAAAATAAAAGCCTCCAGATTCATACTAATTGACGATGCGCTTTTCAGAAAATCATTGGCAGTACCCTACTTACGGTGCCTCGATAAACAAGAGGCACATACTGTGTTGCATTCCCTCCACAGTGGCGAATGTGGAAACCATGCTGGGGGCATGAGTCTGTAAAAAAAAGCTCTCACACAAGGCTACTTCTGGCCCACAATGAGGGCAGACTCGGCAGAATATGCCCGCAAGTGTGACGCCTGCCAGCCCTCATCGCCAATGATCCATCTGCCAGCAGAGCCCCTAGATCATATCATTTCTCCCTGGCCATTCATGACATGGGGAATGGATATAGTGGGTCTTCTGCCTAGAGCCATAGGAAACAGAATATGGATGCTAGCAATGATAGACTATTTCTCCAAATGGATAGAAGCAAAAGCATTCACAGAAGTGAAGGACAAACAGGTCATCTCCTTTATTAAGCGTAATATCATCTGATCTGTAGGTTTGGTATCCCGTCATAAATCATATGTGACAATCGCTCACAATTCATCTCAAACGACGCGGAAGGATACTGTGCTAGATGGAACATCACTCTAACGAAATCAGCACCTAGGACTCCAAAGTCCAACGGGCAAGCTGAATCTAGCAATAAAATCATCTTGGATAACTTAAGAAAGAGGCTACAAGAGTTAGGAGGAAAGTGGGCAGATGAATTGCCACTAGTGCTATGGTCAGACAGAACGACACCAAAGACGGCGATAGGCCAGACACCCTTCAGCCTGGTGTTTGGCGCAGAAGCAGTAATTCCATCAGAGGTTCTAGTTCCAACTCACAGGTATGGATGTATGATAGGGGAACTGAACAGTGCAGAGATGATCAGGAGCCTGGACACGATAGACGAGCAGCGAGCAAGCGCAAAAATACGTCTGGCTGCCTACAAGCAGCCAATCGCCAGAAGTTACAACAAGTACGTAAAATTCAGGCTCCTGGAGGTAGGAGACCTGGTCCTCCGTGAAGTGTTCCAAAACACAAAGAATCGTAAGGCATGAAAATTCGCCTACAAATGGAAAGGACCATACCAGGTAGAAGGCGTTGTTGGTCATGAGGCGTACAGATTAATGACCATGGACGGTCAAATCATACACAAACCATGAAACATACTTCACCTAAAGAGGTATCACTTTTAATAATAAGTAGAGTTTACTGTACATAGTAGTGTATTAAGAAAAGGCAAAAAAAAAAAAGATGGTAGTAGGCATACTTCCAATTTTGTGTCGTTTTTTTTTTCTTTTATTTCTTTAAAACTTTAAAGCTGTTATTGGAGTTGTGTGGTCTTTAAGCTTCCTGGGACCACAATTGCTCTGGCACCCCATGAGACAGCATCAGGTACTTCACATCGCTCTGATAAGATTTTCTATTTTCAGGCTTCTTTAAATGCATCACTCTGAACCCTAATATCTATGGTACATTGAAAGTGTAGCTAGCAGGACTGTCAACTGCAAACGCGGGGTGACAAGGCACACGACACTCCAACATGCCTAACCTACATTTCTCCATTAGGAGCACCCTCACCAGGCGGCATGTGGAACATACGAAAGGGAGCCTGACTGACAGCTGAAAGCTCATCCAGCTACCCTGGATACCACCCCCTGGACGTAGCTCGCAATCAACGCATTTAATCAGGGCCCCAGCATGCATGCACACACATATGGAGTGCAGGGATCTCTGAGCTACCATAATCCTGCAACGTCCCATTGGTCCTAGAATGACGATAAACTTGCCTAAGGTATGCCCCCTGTTGGCTTTAAACATGATGAACACACCTTGCGTCATGAACAAGGTTAAGTAGTCAGAATGCGGCATGCGCCTAAATCAGTCAGTAGACTGGCATGACAGCTAGCTGAGTCTAAATCAGCCTCCTTAGGTTGACACGAGTGGTGTAAATCAGTCTTGAAGGTTGACACAACCACCTCACCCAAAATGTGGCATACGCCTGAATCAGTCATTAGACTGACACGACAGCTAGCTGATCTAAATCAGTCTTTTCAGGCTGGCACGATTAGCCAAAATCAGCCAGCAGGCTGACACGGCAGCTTCCTAAAGCTAAGTGCATAAACAAAAATGAACAAGATATGATGAAAATAAAGCTTGCCAAGCTAAGGCAAGGGGCATTTCAAAAGTTGGCCAAAACACGGCCACAAGTTCAAACCGCCACTATGGCGAGAAAACGCAAACAGAAAAATGTTTGAAAATTTTAAAAATTTGCACAGACAGGGTCAGACCACCATCTTGAACGCCCTCGGCAACAACAGCCCTCTGATCTCCCTCAGCAACAACAGCCTCCTGGAACGAGCCAGCATCCCCACCAGCCGTCTGCTCCGCCAGTGCAGGGGAGTTCACTTCGCCAACCTCAGGCATCAACACGCTCAAGTCCGGCTGAACGGGATACAGGATCTCCAGCTGCCTTTCTTCCTCCTCAATAGATTGCAGGGTTCGAGGCTCATCAAGTGCAGCACGCATCCCACTGATCTTTCCCCGCCAGGTAGCGTAAGCAACAATATGGGTGGCCAGGGAAATCAGCTCGCCGATCTTCTTATCAGAATGCTTGAGATAGTCAGAAAAGGTACTGCACACTTCCTGGGTGCGCGCCAGCTGGTCAGCTCCCTCCTTTAACTTCTTCTTGGCGCCAGCAAGCTCAGCTTTTAGCCCCACCACCCGTCCCCTCAAGTCAGAACGCTGCTGCTCCAGATCAGCGATAGCCCCAATCAGTTCCTAATTCTTGGCATTGATAGCACGACTGGTGGTCTGTACCATGTTGATCATCTTCCTATTGTAGAGAGCTGACTGGAAGGCCTGAAGGCAGAAAAGGAAGAGTTAGCAGGTTTGACATGAGTAACTCAAGACAGGTAAAAGAGGAAGAACACTCACCATGAAGGCATTATACACATCATTCTCGGCCATCTCCTCTGGGGAGAATTCCGACAAAGCCTCCACCAAGGAAGGGAAGAGGATCTGTTCGATCTTAGGCCAGTATGGCACATTGTCTATGTTTCCAAAGCGCTCGGGGAAGTGGGTAATGATGCCACCACTAGCAGCAGCAGCAGGACTAGCAGGTGGAGTAGGAGGATGGCGGGATAGCGGGCTGACCTCCAAGGGCTCAAGACGAGCGGTGCTGGAATGGGTAGGAGGAGACTGGAAAGCAGCGCCAGGGGCACTCCTTTTAGAGGCAGAAGCTACATCAGGGCTCGCAGCAGCCCTCTTTGTTTTAGCACTCTGGAAGATAACCTCCAGAGGGTCGATTTTTGAGCCTGCAAGCAGCCAGACCTCAAGTGTCAGAGATACCAGGCAAATAACAAGATATCAAGCGTTCAGCAATAGGCAGAATAACAGCGCAAAGTAACATACCAGAGGACATGCTATGGGCTGATTGCTGTGGATTGGAGGAAGAAGCAGGCAAAAACCAGGTAGCAGATCAGGGAACTTTCTCTCAGACTGGGAGATGCAGAATAGTTTGTTGCGGGCAGACGTCGGGTCACCTAGACGAGTCAGGTTGCATGGGCCTACACAGAAACAGAAAGTAAGCCAGTAAGCATTGGAGAAGCAAATCAGGTGTTAGGAGAGCTACTTACTCGAGGTTATGACCCAATCTTCGAAGATGTAGTCAGCATGCGGCTGAATGGAGGCCTTCCTCGGGTAGAAGAAGTCTTCAAACCATTTTTTGTCCCTCGACTTTGATACATGCCTGAAGGGAGTCTCGCCGCAGCCAAGAAAAGAAAACTGACCTCTTTCCAGGGACCGGATCTCATACATATGAGCTAGTTCACCCAGGGAGATGGTGCTGTTGGTGTTTTGGCTGGCTGACAGCGAATAAAGAAGGACCCTCAAGATGTTGGCCGAAATTTAGGCCATGGCGAAATTATTGGTTCGCAGGAAATCTTGCATGAGTTTAGGGAAGGGAAAACGGAGACCATACCTAAACGGATAAAGATAAAAGGAGACCCATCCTGGCTGGATAGCGTCCGCCTTTTGGCCCGGCTCCGGGATAGCAATATCAACCCCGTCGCCAAGACCAAGCAATTCCTTAATCAAAGGAATGTCGGCGGTGGTTAAGGAAGAGTCACAGTCATGGGGGTGGACAAACAAGTTCTGAGAAGGGAAGGTGGAATCTTGGTCGATTGGAGCGGCGGTCGACGCGGTGTGGCGAGGTTTACCCATGGTCAGGTGAGAGAAAAAGAAAAGGATCGAAGAAAGATTACAAGAAACGTACCTGGTGAAAAATGGCGGAGACGGCGACGAAGTCCGGCGAGGGAGAGAGGAAGGGTTTTAGAGAGAAGGTGGGGGGGGGGTTTAAGTTTTGAGTTAATGAAGTAGGGAAAGGAATTGAGATTATAAAGGAGGAGAGATGGGAGAAGCGCGAGAAATGAGGAGAGGAGATAGGGACAATGATGAGCACACATGAAGATGTGCAGAAGACGACGCGGGGTTTGAAAATGATCTGTAATTCCATATTCGACACCTCGAGACGTATCTCACAAGGAATTAGGGGCACACTGTTTTGGCTAAAACCCACACCTTGGCCTGATAAGAAGCAAGCCCATTTGACTCCGTCTGAAGAGCTGGGCCGTGGGAGTAGATCAATTACAAGAAGCCCAAGAGCAAGAGGAGTCCGTGTGTTGTAAAGTTGTCAGGGAGAATCCAGGGAGATCAGGGAGAATAGGGCAAGAGACTTCGTTTATGGAAAGAAGTGTGGTAGGACTAATATTGCTTACCATAAACATAGTAGGACACATCTAGGGTTCTTACTCTATAAATAGTCGAAGAAGCAAACAAGAAAGGGCACTCAAGATCTCACGCATACACATAATATATTGTGCTAGCTAGAATTACATACCGTCTCCATTGTAATCATCCTCATATTAACAAGCTAGTGCAATCCTTGGAAGGGTACCATCCCTTCCAACGGTCGTTTCCCACATTGGGTTTTCCGCGTCACCAAATCTCACGTGTCAACCTCTATTTATATACTTAATTCCTTTACTTTGTATTAAATACGAACATCCAAACAACATACAATGAGTAAGACCGCATTGACCTCGCTTAACCTAATTTCGTAGATCCAAATAGTACACTTGTTGAGTTTTGGATGCGGTTTCAAAGTGCCATGGATCAACAGCGCCATACTCAAAAGCAACATGATCGAGACATTGATTACACTTAACCACAATTAGCTACGTCTCTACACTTGGAAGCTCATGCGTCCAAGGTTTATACCCATGCTATTTTCAAATATTTTAAACAAGAAGCTGCTGCCTCCACGTGTTCTCTTAGTGTTGGTGGCTTCACACCACCTGTCCACAGTATATAGGTCATTGTTATAGCTGACGCTAGAATGCATAAGACCTTTCAAGTAGTGTTCCAATTCTACAAGCAACGATGCATAATGTTCTTGTAAGTTGTTTAATAGAAAGGGTATTATTTGCAAACACGTTATTTAGGTTTTTTTTGGGAAACAAGTCAAGACTTTGCCTGATAAGTACATTCTTATGCGCTGGACAAAAAATGCACAAAAGATCCCTCTTTATGATTCACATGGTGAGTTACTTAATGACTTTGATGCCACTGATGTAAGGAAGTTGAAGATGTGCAAGTTATGGTCATAGTTCTACTCAATATCAGTGTGCTGAGAACTATACCTAACAATCAGATAACTGATCTTGCTGACACACTGAAGCAATTTAGGGTCAAACTCAATCCACAAGCACAGTTAATGACAAAAAAGAAGGAGTTGGAAATGCTTCTTGGATGTAGATCCTTGACTGAGGTGAGGATTCTACCGCCTCGTCAGGCAAAGAACAAGGGTAGTGGGAAAAGAATGATATCGACAAAGCAACAATGCATTGCCAATGCAGAGAAGCCCAAAAGGCTTTGCAATAATTGCAAACAATTGGCTAACCATGATAAGCGTAACTTCCCTAATCCTTTTGTACCCGACGTCGACAATCACGTATGCTACCTAAATAACTATATTCTATTACATTATGTCTGTAAGTAAGAAGCCATACGATTCTATTTATGACTTTAATTTATGGAACCGTATATACTGTTTGTGCTCATGCGCTGACGACTACTCATTGTTCTGTTTATGAATTTAATTTCTAAAACTGTATATACGGTCTTTGTTCGTGCACTGACAACTACTTGTTGTGTTGTTTTGTATTTTTCAGGGGAGTTCAGATGATGATTGAGGGGTTGAATGATTCATGTTCATCAAGCTCATCCAAAACATTTTTTGTGTAGTCGTCTCTTGGTTGAAGGATTCTTTGTTGATGGAGCTCAATAGATATAGGATATACACCTCATACTTCATTACTATTATAGCAATTACACTCCATACCTCATTTGTATAGTATAGGATATATATACATTGATATTTCATACATTGCTTGACCTTTGTGTAATTTTTGATACTATATTTCGTACATAAAGTCCTAAAAATAGTATTATCAGACGTCAAATTGATAAACAGTACCAATATAAGGATCCATTTTTATAAACAGTACCAACATAATCAATAATTCGTAATCAGTACCAAAATATTAACTTTTATCTATGAATAGTACCAAGTCGCCTTAAAATCTCATCTTAACCTACTATATAAAGTCCAAGAAACCATCATTTAAGTACAAATCTTGACTCATCCACTTACAAACTCCCTATGTTAGATGAAAGCACATATAAAGTAGGAAAAAAAATGGAGCAAAAAGGCGACTTGGTACTATTTGTAGATAAAAGTTATTATTTTGGTACTGTTTACGAATTATTGATTATGTTGGTACTGTTTATAAAAAAGGTCCTTTATATTGGTACTGTTTATCAATTTACTCTTATTGTTATAATAATACTTGTAAATAATTTAAAAAGTAAAGCATTTATATAGTGACCTCTACCTAACTATAATAAATGATTCCAAGATCCAAATTCATATTAACTTGGGCACGGTAGGGCCGATTCATCCCTTATCAATATAACTCGGTGGATTAACTCTTTAATCGATTCCACTTTTAGAACTCTTGGTCGATAAATTACATTAATATTTATCTTTAGCCCAAAACACATCCGGCAATGGTCGAGAATACTTTTGTTGAGTTCAACCCAAATTTCGAATAAATGTGTCCATGATCCAAATCCACATCAACTTGGGCACGGTAGGCCCGATTCATCCCTTATCAACACGGATTCGGTGGATAGACATTTATCACCCACTTCCCCTACGTAACAACGTTTGTACCCCGGTGTAGCCGAGCGCACTCCCTCATGAAATAGGTTTTCATGGTTTCTACTTTTTGGTAAGGCTAAGTCTCAATTGTTTATTTTAGCGAGAGGTCATGTCAATTTATTATCTATCACGTTTTAAGTGAACTAAAGCGGTGAACTACGATAATTGTAATTGACACGGTCGATAAACTCGATTTAAAATGCATGTTTAGTTATGGCGATTTAGCGATGCATGCAACATATAAATAAAATGCAAAGCATAAAAATAAAATCCTAGTATGGCCTTCCTAAAATAGTAAATCTAATAAACTATTACAAATTCGGAAACCTACTCCTTTGGTCCCTTGAACTTCGGTCTTGTCACGCATTTCAAGGCAACACTTCTTTGATGGATCGCCTTCTCGAATGACTCCGTCTTCAAGGAACTCCGGAATAATTAAATTACATAATGAATTACATAATTTCCTATTATACTTTTGTAATTGAAATAAAAATAAATCTATTAAAGTACAAAACGGTGATATGAGATCACAATAATTACAACCAAATCGATATTCCCATACATTTCGGGTAATACCAATTAAAACTAAGGCCATACTAAGTAATAAAATTACATAAAAATAAAATTACATAAAAATAAAATATGACAATCATAAATAAAATTAAATGCAGCATTATAATATGTATGAACATGCTAAATTTTATGCTAAATCGCCTTTTAAGAGCCAATATCGTATATTTATCGGTTTTCATGGATTTGCGTGATTATAACTTGTTAAAATCACAATAATTACATAAATTCATATTTATGTAGAAGTTAATAACCCTTACCATCTTAGGACTCAAAAATTAGTCTCCACTAACATTTTGACAATAATTAAACTTGATTTCTTAATATTGTTCATAAATGGACTCAAAATACAAAATTATGCTATAAACTTCAAATTAAATTATAAAACATTTCAAATAAATTCGAAATTTGAAATTTAAACTCATGAACATTCTGGAAAAATACCATGACACTCATAATGTTCAAAACTTAGGTTAAAAATTTCGAAAATTTATCGAGAAAAACAATGATGCGGTTTATCGTTTTAAAAATAATGACCATAAAAATATGAGAAATTTTTTTTTTATCAACTTTTCACTTTTAGATCTGAAATATATGATAAAATGCAATATGTGACGTTTTTCCTTTAGTCATGAAGTATGTTTTAGCATTATTACTAATTATAGTCTCTATTTATGTGATTTTTCATCAAAAATTCATAAATCATGCATAAAGACTTCATTATAGCCAAATATTTTACACACATCTTGTAAAATTTCATGTGACAACATAATAAAATTTCATGACCAGATTCGAAATATAACTCATATTAACCTATTTACCCATTTAAATACGATTTTATCTTAAAAAATCCATATTTCGAGCAAAACAACTCATTTTAACATGAACATTTACAGGCCATCAGTAGATTATATATGTGAAAACATATCCAAAACCCACTAAATAATTCGAAGTTTAGCTATTTTTCGTCCAAAAATGACATTTTTATCAGAAAAATCACATTTTAATCCCAATAATATATAAAATGAACAATAAAATCCATAAATAAACAAAAATGTCCTAAAAATCACTTAGGACCAGAAACTTTTAACATGCAAAGTTATTTTAAGGTTTATCTTCATAAAACCAAATTACTTAGTTTTGTATGTTAATCTTATAACTCGGAAAAACTGTAAACCGATTTGCATGCAAACAACCTAAGGCTCTTGATACCGCTTGTTAGAAATCATTAATCTCTTAAGTTAACATATTCATATATGTAATAATTTATTTAGTCATAAAATAAATGCTAGATCTTATGCATGCAAACTAAAACAAGATAAGAGAAGAAATCATCAATCTTACTATGTGATTTCGGATTAAAGGGCACCAACAAATTCACCTATTTGTTAGTTCTTGAGCTTTCCTTAAAATGGATGAACAAGGTTCAAATTAGAACCTCTCCCAAAAGTATATACCCAAGGAACCTCTTAATAACTAATATTATTATGATCTAGTAATAATATTAGTCTTTACTTAAAATTTTCCACAAAAATAATTTGTAATTGCTCTTGAAGAAATCGGTCCAAGAGGGAGTAATTTTTGTGGTTTTATTTCTCTAAGATTTTCACAAATAGTAGAGAGAATTAATTTTATTACACTAGAAAAATTAGGTAGTAAAGATGTGAATAATCAAAGAAAAGCCCTTATCTTTTCTATGTAGAAAACCGGTTGGAGGGGGAAGGAGAGGCCAATGCATGGTCTTGTGTTCTTCTCAAGACAAGACTAGGCATGCATGACTAGTCATTAGGCTTAATCATTGTGTTTTCTCTTATTAAAATAATCAACACAATTTATCCACTAATACTCCCTCCAATTTTTCGGCACATATAAAATGGAAGATCCATTTTATTTTGTCATTTGTCAATTGTGACATATGTGACATGTTACTTGACATGTGAAATTGTAATGTATTTTTAACATATTAAAAATCAACATACTCATAAAATATGTCATATACAAGATCGACTAGTAATTCGTAATTACTTGTACCAAAACGGTTTATCAATTATAAATCACAACGTCTTGTAATTTATAATAAATTATTCATTCAATTTCAATTGTTTCGTAAACAATAATTTTATCTAAGTAATAAAACAATTCGATTACTTAGACCGTATCTCATTTAATCAAATTACAATAAGACACGTTAACTTTACTCACAAAATCACCTGTCAATTTTAAGCAATTTAATTAACTCGTATCGGCATACGATTAATTAAATAATCAATTAAGAGTATTTCCCTATAGGTATGACCTAAGGGGATCAACTGATCACCACCGTCGTTCGACAGTAATGTCAAACTCTAGTCAACCAATCATTACTGATATGTGTGGACCAGTTGACTGTAAAATATTACATCCCACATGTATTCTTAAAATGAGATTTAAACGTGTGATCATCATGATCGACAGTTGTGATCGCATTATTGTCGGAGGACACTTATTCCAACAAACCATAGGAAATGGATCAAAGACAACAACTCTTTAGGTCTAGGTGTACAATTGGGGCAAGAGTTTGCAACCTAA
This sequence comes from Silene latifolia, assembly GCF_048544455.1. Lineage (NCBI taxonomy): Eukaryota > Viridiplantae > Streptophyta > Magnoliopsida > Caryophyllales > Caryophyllaceae > Silene > Silene latifolia. The sequence goes on along the minus strand of NC_133535.1, from coordinate 68,189,510 downwards.
TCATTGATGGAGGTAGTTGCACTAATGTGGCCTCTAGTGTCCTTGTTGAGAAGCTCTCCTGAACAACTCAAAACCACCCATGTCCTTATAATTTGAGGTGGCTTGACAAGGGAGCCGAATTGAGGGTTGACAAACAATGTTTGGTGTCCTTCTCCATTGGCAAGAACTATGTTAATAAGGTTCTTTGTGATGTTCTACCTATGGATGCTTGCCATCTTCTACTTGGTAGGCCATGGGAGTTTGATATAGATTCAATGAAAAATGGTCAAGACAACACCTATACTTTCAAGCTTGGTTCAAAGAAAGTTGTGCTAGCACCTTTACCACCCGAGTCCATGTTTGATAAGAATTCGGTGCATCATGGGAAGGATAATACATACACCTTTGAATTTGGCAAGAGGAAAGTCACTCTAGCACCTTTTCTACCATCATCCATGCTTGAGCCTTCTAAAGAAGTAATGTTGAGAAAGGAGGCCAAAATGGTCCAAGAGAAGAATGATGTGGAAGGTGTCCATGTCCTCCTTGCCAAAGATATGTCCAAGCAGCAAGAGGAACCGTTCCCTAACAAGGTTCAAAAATTGATCAAGTTCTATCAAAATGATCCTCCAAATGTCGATAAAGGGGTAATGACCGAGGTTCCTAAGCCTCACTTGAGCAACTGGGATGACCACAAGTCAAATGACAAGCTAGGAGAGTGTTCACTTGAACAAGAATTGCTCAAATGGAATAATCAATCCAAGGATTATTTCAAGGATTTGCAATGTGGCTCTCTTACATTTTCTACTCCAAATTTGTCCAAGGTGTCTGAAATCGGAATTGGCACTAGTATCAAGGGAAATGTGATTGTTTAAATCAAGCCAAATGTTTACTCCAACAAAAAACGGCATGGGGTCAAAAATCGAATTGAAGGGAGGCTCCTTAGCAATGATCAAACCGAGGGTACCTATGATGGTGTGCAATGTGATTACCCCACCCTCTCTACTCCTAGTTCATTTAAAGATGAGTACAAGACTAGTGTCAAAGACGGTGTGGCTGCCCAACTCGAGTCAAGTGTCTACCCTAGCAAGCAAAGAGATGGCACCAAGGGACGGGTTGAGCAAGAGCTCCATTTTCAAGCCTGACTCAAGAAATAAAAAGAAGGGTCCGTAAATGTTAAGCAAGCCAAAAAATTCAAAATTGGGGATCATGTTTGGGTTTGTTCATGCAAGGGAAGAGTCCTCAAGAAAGGGAAAGGCAAATATATGGCAAATGAAGAAGGTCCATTTAATATCATCAAGCAAATTGGACCCAACAAGTATAAGGTTGACATCTTTGGAACTCATGTCACCTTTGATGTTGGGGATTTAGGTCCTTGTTATCAAGAGTTTAATGATGATAATGCCGAGGATTTGAAGACAAATCCTTTTCAAGAAGAGGAGTTTGAAGCAAAACAATCTGCAACAAACAACCATCGACCCGGTTTTGGTCCCTTGACCGAGATAGGGTTCAATTTGAAATCCGTCTAAGAACATGGGGCATTTTATGGCCTAGAAATCTTCAATGATTAGTTTAGATTATTTTTGTCCAAGAACTCGTGTCTCGGAAAGGTGATAATCATAGATAAAAGCAAGAAACAAAATCGGGTGGCCCTAGCTTACACAGTTTGAAAGACGAAGGTACAAGGTCACCTTCATGTCACTTTCAACCCTCCTAAATTAACCAAGACATCCACAAGGCTTCTTTTTGTTGCTCTACTACTCTTACATAAGCTTGGTCGGACCCCTTGAAGCTTCCAAAAGATTTTCCTCTATGTTTAAATAATCATTGTCTTATTAGTTTACTTTCCTTGTTTTTAGCTTTTGATTTTCAACTTGTGTAAGGTCCTTGGGACCAAGCTTGCAAGGTTTTTGTGGGACCCTATGAGCCCTTAGATTAATATTTGAATGTATGGTGAGGATTCCTTGGCTTGGCCTATAAAGGCAAAGCTTTCCTCATGAAAAATTCAGATTTGTTGAATGAAGATTAAGAGTGAAAACATTGTTTTTCTCCAAAAATTCTTTGCTTAGTGCAAGAAGACCCTCTTTTGCTTTGTGCTTAATGTTGAGTGATTCCATTGGTTAGTACTTGGATCCCTCTTAGGCTTAATCTAGTGGCTTAGTGCTTAGATTAAGTCATATCCCAAGTCACTCAATTCTAATCATACTTGCAATTCAACCCGTTGTGTTTTCCAAATTATTCAGTGGTTACAAAATGTCAATCCGAGTGGTCAAATTCCATCCTCGTAGTTTCTGTCCAAAATTTAGTCATTTTATTCACAATTAAACAGTCCGTTTCACTGTTAGAATCGAGTCTTATTTTTCCAAGTCCTAAGAGTTTTACTTCAAAATCAACATTGAGGAGAGCACTGGTGTGCCTGCAGAGGTTGAGCCTTTGATTCAGAGGTACAAAGAAGTTTTTCCAGCTGAGTTGCCTAGTGGATTACCACCCCCGAGAGGAACTCAGCATCACATAGACCTTGTACCTGGTTCTGTACTTCCTAACAGGCCAGCTTACAGATGTGATACCACATCAACCAAGGAACTGTAGCACCAGATTGAGGAATTGATGACAAAAGGCTTTGTGAGGGAGTCACAAAGTCCATGTGCAGTGCCTTCTCTACTGGTGCCTAAGAAAGATGGAACATGGAGAATGTGTACTGATAGTAGGGCTATAAACAACATCACAGTCAAGTACAGGTTCCCTATTCGAAGGTTGGATGACAAGTTGAATGAGCTCAGTGGAGCCAAGGTCGTTTCAAAGATAGACCTTGGACAAGGGTATCATCAGGTGAGGATAAGGGAAGGTGATGTTTGGAAAACAGCTTTCATACCAAGCATGGCTTATATGAGCGACTTGTCATGCCATTTGGTATCTCTAATGCCCCAAGCACCTTCATGAGGCTGATGACTGAAGTGCTAAGGCCTTGCCTTGGAAAATTTGTTGTGGTATACTTTGATGACATACTCATCTACAACAGCAGTCTAATTGAGCATCTATCACACCTAGAAGCAGTTATCAAAATACTCGGGGAACATAAGCTGTATGGGAAGCTTGAGAAATTTACCTTCGTGGTCAATGTGGTAGCATTTCTAGGGTATATTATATTTAGAAGAGGAATATCAGTTGTTAGGAGAAGATCAAACCTATGCAGACATGGCCAGTCCCACAGACAATCACAGAAGTAAAGGGGTTCTAGGGTCTGGCATCCTTTTATAGGAGATTCATCAAGAATTTTAGCTCACTAATTGCACCAATCACTGAGTGCATGAGAAAAGGAGATTTCTAATGGACTGAAGCTGCTCAACAGTCCTTTGAGAAAATCAAGAAGCTAATGTGTGAGACTCCCATTCTAAAGCTGCCAAACTTTGATCAGTTGTTTGAGGTAGAGTATGATGCCAGTGGAGTAGGAATAGGAGCTGTCCTAGTCCAGGGACAAAAACAAGTGGCTTATTTAAGTGAGAAACTGAATGGAGCTAAGTCGAGATACTCCACTTATGATAGGGAATTCTATGCTATCATCAGGGCCCTCACATATTGGGGTCACTATCTAAAACCTAAGCCATTTGTGTTACATTCTAATCATGAGGCCCTGAAATACATCAATGGCTAACACAAGCTGAGCCATAGGCATGCTAAATGGGTGGAGTTCCTGCAAGCATTCACCTTTTCAAGTAAATACAAGGAAGGAAAACAAAATGTAGTAGTTGATGCCCTATCTAGGAGGCACTCTCTATTGACTCTCATGAGTAACAAGGTCGTTGGTTTTGGGTTCATGAAGGAGATGTATAAAGAGGATCCTGATTTCTCTGAGGAATGGATCACTCACACAGAGGGAGGACCAACCCAGGGAAGGAAATATTTGGTGCAAGAGGGTTTTCTATTTCATGGCAACAAACTGTATGTGCTAAGGGGATCTTATAGGGATTGGCTGACCAGGGAAGTCTATATAGGAGGACCAGGGGGACATTTTCGGGTCCAGAAAACCCAATAGATTTTACAGGATCAGTTTTACTAGCCAAGAATGATAGGTGATGTTAAGGCAGTCCTTAGAAGGTGCTCAACATGCCAGAAAGCCAAGAGCTCTTTCTAAACAGGACCATACACTCCACTGCCTATCCCTGAAAAGCCATTAGAATATGTGAGCCTTGATTTCATTATGGCCCCGCCTAGGACACAAATGGGCAAGGATGTTGGAGTTAGTGTCCTCCACAATAGTGCGTTAACATATTAAATCTCATTAATGGAATATCATCAGATATTTATTTATTTGATCCTCGTCAGTTGATTAACGTAAATCGATAACGGTTGGCTGACTAGAGTTTGACGTTACTGTCGTGAGACGGCGGTGATCAACTGATCCCTTTCGGTCACACCTATAGGAACGAACCCCAATTGATAACTAATTAATTGTATGAGATACAATTTATTTAGTCCCTTGATTTAAAGACTAAAAAGTTAGTCGATTATTTTTAGAGAGATTTCGAGTTGCGAACTCGAGGAGCGGCAGTTATTATTTAATTATGTGATAATTGAATAATAAATTTTGGGAGACGGAATTTAGTTAATTAACTATTAATTTACTAAAATTATACTAATTGATTAATGTGATTAATATTAGTACGTAAATAATATGTGTAGTGGTACACATATTTTTACGGAGTGAATTGGACGAATTAATTATGGAAGTATTTAAACATGAAACGATGTTAAAAATAAAAATTACACGGATTTGTGCGACAAATATAAGAACCAACATGGACCCGTAAATGGGCAAGTGGACCGTGTAAAAAAAGAGTAGTGGATGATTACTCACATAATCATTTCACCTTATTTTGTATACTACCATAATTTATCTTATATAAGATTTTGCATGTGATGTAAGATGAAAAATATAAGACAAAGTTTGTCCACTCCAACACTCCATTTTTCCACCCGCCACTTTCCCTTCCTTTTTACTCTACCTATTGTTCATTTCTACACTACAACATTCACTTATGTTTTGCATGTGAACAATATCATTCATCTCTTTAAAAATAAATATCCATCTTTACTAAGTTTGTTAGTAAACACATATAATTACTAAGACTTGTTAGTAATATCATAAATAATATCAAGGGTTCACTATTAACAAGTTCTAGCTCAATACTTGTTATTATTTTTGGGTAAGTTCTTGGGTGCAACAAGAAGGAGATCTTCTCTTTGAAGATTAGTAAGGAGGATCATCCATTTGGAATAAGCTCAAGAACAAGCTAGTAAGGTGAACTAGTTTGTGCCCTTTTTACCACAAAATCAATGTAAGAAAATTGTTTTTCCTTATACTTTCTTTTTATGCTTTCATATTAGCATGCATGTTACATAGATCACCTAAATGACAAATTATGAGATAATTCAATTTTTATTAGAGAGTCTAATATGGATCTATGATCTTTCAAGTGGTATCAGAGCTTAGGCTTGTAATTTGCATGTTGATTTTAAGCATTTTAATGAATTATGAGATAATTTATAAAAACTCAAAAAATTGTGTTAGAAGAGGTTTTAGCAGGAAATTTTTGGGACATGCATACCTACTGATATCAAAAGGTTTGTGGTATTGTTTGGTGATTTTTGAAGTTATTTTGCTATTTTTAATGATTTTTGGTAGAAAACCAAGTCAAAATGCCGTATTTTAGTTAAAAATTGACTAAAAATAGTTCAAAGTTGATTCGGTGCATGAATTTTTTATGGTATTTCATGCATTTTTTCTACTGATTGTATGCAAAAATTTGAAGGTTGGTTCGAATTTTTTGCATGTTTATTGATTTTATGAGATAAAAGTCGATAAAAGTGAAATTAATTAATCATAATTTCGAAACATTTGATTCTGCCCATGATAAATTTATGTACATTTAAAACTATTATTTAAATGTTAAAAGTGATTTTGCATGTGTGTTTTCACTTTGTTTTGATGTTTATTGGTTTTAGTGGTTAAAAACCGATAAATATCGATCTTTTTCTTCATAAAATTTATCCGGAATTTTTGGGAAATTTTTATAACATTTTGGTGTTTTTGGGAGTGTTCCAGAATATTAAAAATTTTTGTTTCAATTTTTTGGGTAATGTTTCAATTATTTTGGATTTTTACTTAAATATTATGATTTTATCGATTAAATTAGCAAAATATCACCAAATCAAACTAATTATTTATCATAAAATTAGTGAGGACTAATGTTGAGGTTCAAAATAGTTTGGACAATTAGTTTGGACTTAAATGAGATTTAAGAGTTGATTATTGATTTTTACACGTTAAAAATCGATTAAATCCACAAAAACCGAGATGGATACCAACGAATGATAGATAGGGCGATTTTAGCATAATTTTACAGCATTTTAAGCATATTTATTTAAGTTGAATGAATGATTGTCATTTATTTAAAGTATTTATCTTGTTGTACCTAGTATGGCCTAGTTAATTTTAATCGTTATTACCCGAAATGAATGGGAATATCGATTTGTTTGTAATTAAATACGATCTCGTATCGTCGATTTGTAATTAATTAATAGTTTTATTTATTTTATTAATTAATGTATAATAGGAATAGCTATGTAATTCAATTGTAATAGTTATTTTTACCGGCGTTTGCAAAAGACGGATTACATCGAGACGGAGTGTTCCAAATCCCACAAGGAAGAGCCACTTATGGAATGAAGAGGCAAGGGAACAAGGAGTTGGTTTCCGAAATGTAATAGACTAGTTTTTATTAACTAGGAGGCCATACTAGGATTTATTCATATGCTTACATGTTTGCTTGTTTTATCTTCGCGCATGCCAAAATCGCCATTCACATGCATTTTATTTTCACGGTTATCAATTCTTGTCATTTACATTCACCAAATTAATTCACTTATAAGGAATTTATGACTAAATTGACAAGATCTCTCACATAACTAAAGTTGAGATTAGCCTTACCAATTAGTAACACCTATGAATCTCTTGTTCATTAGAGCCACGCTCGCCCAAGCGGGGTGTTCTCTTTTTACCTTGGGTAAGTAGGGTGGTAAACGGTTATCACACGCTAAAATTGGTTGGACTCAAAGGGATATAAGACGGTATTGTGTTCCGGGGCTAGTAGATGAATTTGAGGAAATTCGTCGACCAAGAGTTCTAGAGGTAGAATTAGTCAACGTGACTTACCGAATTTACGCAATTATGAGATGTTTCGCCCAAGAGATGCTCATTTTTGTTTAATATTTGGGTCTTGGAATCATTTATATAATTTAGTGGGAGGTCATTATATAAATGCTAAAACTTGCTAAACATGTTTTTACAAGTAATTTTTAAAACAATGAATGTTAATTTTTCCTTTTTGTTGTAGCATTTTAATTCGCAATGGCAACTTCATCAACTCCATCGACTACTTCACTAGGAAAAGATTCATGGCTAAGGTCCGTAATGGACAAATGTATTTTAAAAGATGACGGTAGTAACTTTCTTGAATGGGAATCCAACATCAAGAGTGTCGCGTTGTCCGACAATGTGCTCACTTACTTGACCGATGCTCCTCCTATCGAGCCCGGTGTAAGAGCTTCATCGGCGGTGCGGACCGCCTATGATGACTATGTGAGGATGTTGAATGATATCAAGAATGTGTTGATATGGTCAATATCCCCAAAGCTCAAGCTATCATGCATTTCTTTAAATGCGTACGAGATTTTCACTCGTATGATCACTATGTTTTCACAAACACCAAAAGTCCGTCAATACGATGCGGCGGCACGCTTCTTTGAAGCTAAGCATGAGAGGGGCCAAAAGGTTGGTCCCCATGTACTCAAAATGGTTGAATATGTTGACATCCTAGAGCGTCTAGGGTGTAAGATTCCTAAGACTCTTGTGGTGGATCGTATCCTCCACTCACTCCCCACCAAGTTTGCCCACTTTAGGGTAAACTACAACATGAATGACATGGATAAGAGTTACCATGAAATTCATGCACTCCTCACCCAAGCGGAGAGGGATATGGAAGCTAGTGGGAGTGAAAAGGGAGATGTTTTAACCATGAAGTTAAAGAACATGTCTCTTGGAGTCAAGAAAGGAAAAGGGAAAGAAAAGTCCCAATTCAAGAAATCGTCAAAGAAACATGATAAGGGAAAGGGGAAAGCCGTTGAGAATGGCAATCCTAAGGCAAAAAGTGTCAAGCTCTCCGCGGCCGAATGTTTCCATTGTAATGGGAAGGGGCATTATAGGAGGAGTTGTCCCAAATACTTGGAGGATCTCAAGGAAGGGAGTGTGACGCCTATTGGTATGATTTACTCTCTCTATTTGATAGACGTTAATTATGCTTGTACTTCCACTTGGGTACTTGATACCGGATGTGGCTCTCACCTTTGTAACCATTTGCAGGGTTTAAGGGACGTGCAAGCACTAGCAAAAGGTGATGTGGATCTCCGCATGGGCAATGGAGCTAGAGTAGCCGCCGTTTCCGTGGGGACTTATGTGCTCATTTTAGCTAGTGGTTTAGAGTTGTATTTAAATAAGTGTTATTTTGTACCAACTTTAACTAAGAACATCATCTCCATTTCCGCGTTAGACGCGGAAGGCTTTTGTTTTATGATTAAGGACAAGTGTTGTAATTTTTCTTTTAATGATGTGGTTTATGGCAAGGCCATTTCAATTGGAGGCATTTATGTTTTAAATGATGTTAATGACGTTTATCATGTGGAAACTAAAAAGCTCAAAACGGATGATCCAAACGAATCCTACCTTTGGCATTATCGTTTAGGCCATATAAATGAAAGACGCATTAAGAGACTTGCTTCATCAAAAGTGCTCAAACCATTTGGTTTCGAATCTTATGGTACATGTGAGTCTTGCCTTCTAGGCAAGATGACTCGTGCACCTTTTGCGGGAAAAAGGACACGAGCTAGTGAGGTTTTGGCTCTCATACATACGGATGTGTGTGGACCATTAACCATCACCGCTAGAGGAGGTTTTCACTACTTCATTAATTTTCCTGATGACTTAAGTAGATATGGGTATGTATACTTAATGAAGAACAAGAGTGAAGCCTTTGACAAGTTCAAAGAGTTCCAAAATGAAGTAGATAACCAATTGGATAAAAAGATAAAGACTCTACGGTCCGACCGTGGTGGTGAGTATTTAAATATTGAATTTGATTCACACCTAAAAGATTGTGGAATAGTATCACAATGGACTCCTCCTTGCACACCGCAATTAAATGGTGTGGCCGAAAGGAGAAACCGAACTTTACTTGATATGGTTCGGTCTATGGTGAGTCTAACTGAGCTTCCTAGTTCATTTTGGGGTTTTGCCCTCTTGTCTGCAGTATTTTCACTAAATCGAAGCCCGACTAAAGCGGCAGATAAGACTCCATATGAGATATGGACAGGGAAAGTCCCTCATTTGTCATTCATTCGTATTTGGGGTTGCGAAGCGTACGTTAAGATCAAGTCTGACAATAAGCTTGCACCCAGGTCAGACAAATGTCTTTTTGTAGAATATCCAAGGGAAACACGTGGCTATTACTTCTACAATAAACACGAGAATAAAGTGTTTGTGGCTCGTGATGCTGTCTTCCTAGAAAAGGAGTTTATTTCTAGGAGACAGAGTGGGAGAAAATTTGAACTTGAAGAAGTTCGAGAGCCAGAAACCAAGAATGAGGTAGAGGAGAATGTGGAGGATAACATTCCCTCTTCCTCTGAAACGGTAATTATTCCTAAAAAGTCAAGTAGGATTTCTAATCCACCTGATCACTAGCTTGGTAACATCGAAGAGGATGGTGTTTTGTTACTTTTTGAAAGTGATGAACCCACTACCTACAAATCGGCCATGTCTAGTCCCGACTCCTCGCTTTGGCTAGAAGCCATGCGGTTCGAAATGGATTCCATGTACGAGAACCAAGTATGGGACTTCGTGGATTTACCTGAGGGAGTGCGACCCCTTCAGTGTAAATGGATATATAAAATTAAGCTCGGTGTGGATAAACATGTGGATGTCTAAAAAGCTAGATTGGTGGCAAAAGGTTTCACCCAAGTTCATGGTTTACACTATGATGAAACCTTCCCTCCAGTCGCTATGCTTAGGTCCATTAGGATAATCTTAGCGGTTGCCGCATTTCATGATTATGAGATTTGGCAAATGGATGTCAAAACCGCCTTCTTGAATGGGATTCTAGAAGAAGAGGTGTACATGATACAACCTGAAGGTTTTGTGGATACATCTAACCCTAAGAAGGTGTGTAAGCTCAAGAAGTCCATTTATGGTCTTAAGCAAGCATCTAGGAGTTGGAATCATCGCTTTGATCATGTTATTAAACAATATGGTTTCACTAGAAGTGTGGAAGAAACCGTGTTTATACATGAAGTTTAGTGGGAGTAAGGTTGCATTCCTCGTCTTATATGTGGATGACATATTGCTCATTGGGACTGATGTTCCATCACTCACTTCCGTTAAGGAGTGGCTAGGGAAACACTTCCAAATGAAGGACTTGGGAGAGGCACAACGAATCTTGGGTATCCGGATCTATAGGGATAGGTCCTAGAGGATACTAGCATTGAGTCAAGAAACTTATATTGACAAAGTTCTTGACCAGTTCAATATGAAAGACTCCAAGAGAGGATTTCTACCTATGGGCCAAGGGATTACTTTGAGCAAGTCATAGTCTCCCTCCACCCCTAAGGAAATTGAACACATGAAGACCGTCCCTTATGCTTCCGCTGTTGGGTCTATCATGTATGCTATGATTTGCACTCGTCCCGACATTGCATATGCCTTGAGCATGACAAGTCGTTATCAAGCCAAGCCTGGTGAGAGTCACTAGAAAGCCGTAAAGAACATCCTTAAGTACTTGAGAAGGACTAAGGATTCGTTCTTAGTGTTTGGAGGAGAAACTGAGTTGCGTGTAAGAGGTTACACGGACGCAAGTTTCCAAACCGATCGGGATGACATGAAATCCCAATCCGGCTATGTGTTTATGCTAAATGGAGGAGTTTGTTTCTTTGGAAGAGCTTCAAGCAAAGCGTTACTGCAGATTCTACAACAGAGGCTGAGTACCTTGCAGCGTCTGAGGCTGCGAAGGAAGCTGTTTGGATTAGGCAATTCATGGAGGGGCTAAGAGTAGTCCATTCAGCCAAAGATCCTATCACTCTATATTGTGATAACAGTGGAGCTATTTTTCAAGCCAAAGAGCTTAAGTCTAGTAACAAATCTAGACACATTGAAAGGAAATACCATGTAATTAGAGATTAAGTGGAAAGGAGGGAAATTGACATTTGTAAGGTTGGGACAGATGATAATATTGCTGATCCTTTAACCAAGCCTTTATCACAGGCTAAGCATGATGGTCATGTCGTCGCTATGGGATTGAGACGAGTACCAGATTTTCTTTAGATTATGGATATGTAATAAATGGATAGTGTATCTTTTATTATATATATGATAATCACATTCATTGTTTTCGTATTCATTCTTTTATGAATCTTTTATTTAGTGTGACTAAATTTTAATACCTTGTTTATCTGAATAAGTTGTGGAGACAATGTTGAACACTATTCAAGTGAATAAGATGAACATTGTATTTTGTCCCTAGTCACTTAATGAGGTGACGTCTCGGAGTGACTAGATTGTAAGTCGATTGATGGTTGTTCAACACCATAAGGTCATATGTGATTACTGGTCGATTACATAGGCAGAGTGTGTGACACTTTGCCGGACAGTGACCATTTAGAGAGTCCCTAAGTTCTATTATAGACACCTGGTCTTGGCGGGGATCTCTAAGATGTTCTAATGAGTCGATTCTTTTGACTGGAGACTATTATCTGAGCAAGTGCAACTTCCGAGTGACTTTGGTTTTTGTCCTAGGTCGTGCCGTGAAAGGAGGCCAAAAGGGAATTTACTAGGTCATGGTGAGATGTATTGTGAAATAGGATAGATAGGGCATACAAGAATTGTCCACCCATGTTGGGTAACTATATCTCAAGGCCACTCGAGGAGTTAATGACTACAAATGCGTGGCCACGCTCGGAAGTAATCTGTGAGAGATTTTTCCGGTCAGGTAGTCACACTCCCGATCGAGAAAACCACTCGCGATGTGTTCATGTGCAAGTGCGACCTGAAAGACACCTTGCATTGAGTGGGAGATAAAAACGGACAAGAGAATTGGTAGCGCACACATTGTGTCGGACAAGTGGGAGATTGTTGGAGTTAGTGTCCTCCACAATAGTGCGTTAAGATATTAAATCTCATTAATGGAATATCATCAGATATTTATTTATTTGATCCTCGTCAGTTGATTAACGTAAATCGATAACGGTTGGCTGACTAGAGTTTGACGTTATTGTCGTGAGACGACGGTGATCAACTGACCCCTTTCGGTTACACCTATAGAAACGAACCCCAATTGATAACTAATTAATTGTATGAGATACAATTTATTTAGTCCCTTGATTTAAAGACTAAAAAGTTAGTCGATTATTTTTAGAGAGATTTCGAGTTGCGAACTCGAGGAGCGGCAGTTATTATTTAATTATGTGATAATTGAATAATAAATTTTGGGAGACGGGTTTTAGTTACTTAACTATTAATTTACTAAAATTATACTAATTGATTAATGTGATTAATATTAGTACATAAATAATATGTGTAGTGGTACACGTATTTTTACGGAGTGAATTGGACGAATTAATTATGGAAGTATTTAAATATGAAACGATGTTTAAAATAAAAATTACACGGATTTGTGCGACAATTATAAGAACCAACATGGACCCGTAAATGGGCAAGTGGACCGTGTAAAATAAGAGTAGTGGATGATTACTCACATAATCATTTCACCTTATTTTGTATACTACCATAATTTTCTTATATAAGATTTTGCATGTGATTTAAGATGAAAAATATAAGACAAAGTTTGTCCACTCCAACACTCCATTTTTCCACCCGCCACTTTCCCTTCCTTTTTACTCTACCTATTGTTCATTTTTACACTACAACATTCACTTATGTTTTGCATGTGAACAATATCATTCATCTCTCTAAAAAGAATTATCCATCTTTACTAAGTTTTTTTAGTACACACATATAATTACTAAGACTTGTTAGTAATATCATAAATAATATCAAGGGTTCACTTTTAACAAGTTCTAGTTCAATACTTGTTATTATTTTTGGGTAAGTTCTTGGGTGCAACAAGAAGGAAATCTTCTCTTTGAAGATTAGTAAGGAGGATCATCCATTTGGAATAAGCTCAAGAACAAGCTAGTAAGGTGCACTAGTTTGTGCCCTTTTTACCACAAAATCAATGTAAGGAAATTGTTTTTCCTTATACTTTCTTTTTATGCTTTCATATTAGCATGCATGTTACATAGATCACCTAAATGACAAATTATGAGATAATTTAATTTTTATTAGAGAGTCTAATATGGATCTGTGATCTTTCAAAGGATTCAATCATGGTAGTTGTGGATAGGTTTACTAATATAGCTCACTTTATAGCCTGCAAGAAAATTGAGGATGCTGCAAGTGTTGCTGAATTTTATCTCAGGGAAGTTTTGAGACTCCGTGGGGTTCCCAAGACAATTGTCTCAGACAGGGATACCAAGTTCATGAGTTACTTCTGGAAAACGTTATGGAAGCTCCTGAAGACAAAGCTCTTGTTCAATACCTCCCACCACCCACAAACAGATGGCCAAACTGAGGTCACTAACAAAACTTTGGGGAGGATACTAAGGTGTCTAGTCAGCAAGACCTTGAAATATTGGGATCTAAAGCTAGCTGCAGATGAATTTGCATTCAACAGAGCACCCTCCACTGTTGCTGGTCATAGTCCTTTTGAAGTATTATATAGGATTAATCCACTAATACCCTTGGACTTATCTTCTGTCCCAAGGGAAGAACTGAATCCAGATGGAAAGAAGACAACTGAACAACTGCTAAAGTTACATAAGTCCGTGAGAAAGCAAATTGAGAGGTCCAATGAACTGTACAAGAAGCAATCCAAGAAGCCTAGGAAAAAGAAAGAATTTGAGGAATGAGATCTGGTATGGTTTCACGTGAGGAAAGAAAGGTTTCCATAAAAAAGAAAGAACAAGCTTTTGCCTAGGGCAGATAGACCATTTGAGGTCTTGGAGAGAATTGGTCCAAATGCTTATAAAATTGACTTGCTAGGGGACTATGGGTTTCATGGAACGTTCAATGTGGGGGATCTCAGTCCATTTTATGAACATTCTAAGGAGGAGGAGGATCCAGGCTTGAGGACAAGACATGTTCAACCAGGAGGGATTGCAGCAGGAGCTGTTCACCAGACTAATGATCTTTTGAAGGAAGGCCAGGGACAACCTAGTCATGCCCTTACCTTGCCAAGACATGGCCTAGGAATACCAGGCACAATCCAGGCCACAGGAGCCCCAGAAAACCATGCCCAGGCCAACAACAATCACAACTACAATACTTAGGCAACATCAACTGTTAGTCGAAGTTCATAAGGCCACAAGTGCACGACTCAGGTAACCACTAGCTGCCACCTTAGCCAGCTGAATCTTTATTCAACTAAGATTAGATTAACCCTATGGAGCCAGGATTATTTCCCAAAGCATTTCAAAGAAAACCAAACTGAGGAGCCAGTTGCAGGAAGGGTAAATCATATAAAGTAGGATTGACATTCTTTGCCAGACAAGGGAAAAACTCTCAACAAAGGACTCTTAGCCTGTTTCAGCATTTTTTAGATAGCACCTAGAGCAACAGTTGGTGCCTGAACTATGGCCATTTGACTTCACATAACCAGCTGAGGAGATACAACAGTCTATGAGCAACCTGTCACTATCATGCCTGCAACACCTTTGTTTTTACTCAGTTTCTTTTAATTCCTTTTGTATCCGTTGTAATATATTTCCAATGTTTTTGTTTGCTTCCTAAAACTAATCCTGACCCTTAGATGGAGGTATCTAGGGTTTTATTCGTGCTAAGATTTCACAGGAAAGGCCTATATAAGGACCCTTCCTCAGTCTATTTTACTCAGACTTTGATTAATGAAAAAACCTTGAGATTTCTCAAAATTTGCAAATCTTATTAACTTTGCTGAGTCTTAGTTGTAAGTTAGACTTACGAATACCTTGTGCTTGTTTAGGTATTGATTAAGGATCTGTGGTGGTACTTAGGACGGGTATGTGCTTGCTTGAGCTGTTTTAAGTGCAGTGTCTGGTTGAGATTGAATTAATTTTGTGCTTGCTTGAATAATTCAGTTTTAATCCTTCCAATTTATTAAGTTAACCTTCCGTGCTTGCTTGAGGGTAAATTTGATAATTATATCCCTTTGTTAGTCCAAAAATTTCAATCAAAAGAACAACACAGGCTTGCTGAGAAAACTGTATGAGTTGGAGTCTAATTCACTCTGGTTTTCAATTTATTTAAGATAACTAGAATGCTTGGAGAATACTGAATTTTGGTACAGTTTTAGTTTATCACCTTAACTGAATTATCACCAAATTTCATGAATTGTTAAGGTCATTTGCTATTTTTACCAAATTTCTCAAGTTCATTGCATTCCCTGAGATTATTCATTGTCTGTTGCCAGGGTTTGTCAAATTTGTGTTTGTCCCTGTAATTTACACTACATAAAGTGACCTCCCAAGCCTCTTGAGTGAACTTCCTGTATCAGCAGATCCCTATAAGAACCCCTAGGTACGCACAGTTTATTGCCCTGGAACAGGAAACGCTCCTGCAATAGATACTTGCTCCCTGGGTCTTTCTGTCCTTTAGATTGGGTTATCCATTCTTCTGAGAAATTAGGGTCCTTCTTGTACATTTCCTTCATAAATTCAAATCCAACGACCTTGTTTCCCATGATCAATAGTAAGGAGTGCCTCCTTGATATGGCATTTGCCACCACATTTTGTTTTCCTTCCTTATATTTGCTGGAAAAAGTGAATGACTGCAAGAACTCTACCCACTTGGCATGCCTGTGACTCAATTTGTGTTGACCATTGATATATTTCACGGCCTCATGATCTGAGTGCAACACAAATTGTTTAGGCTTCAGATAATGATTCCAATGCATCATGGCTTTGATGATAGCATAAAATTCCTTGTCATATGTAGAGTATTTAAATTTAGCTCCATTCAACATCTCACTGAAATAGGCCACTGGCTTCTGAGGTTGAATTAGAACTACTACAATGCCTACTCTACTAGCATCATATTCCACCTAAAACAGTTGATCAAAATATGGTAGCTTCAGGATAGGGGTTTCACACATTAACTTCTTAATTCTTTCAAAGGACTGCTGAGCATTATCAGTTAATTGAAACTCTCCCTTCTTCATACACTCAGTGACTAGTGCTACAACTCGGCTGAAGTTTTTAATGAACCTTCTGTAAAAGGAAATCAATCCATGGAATCCCCTGACTTCAGTGATTTTCTTAGGGACTGGCCAAGACTGAATTGCTGAGATTTTCTCCTGGTCCGCTGATATACCCCTTCCAGATATAATGTAGCCTACAAAGGTCACCTCTTCAACCATGAAGGTGCACTTTTCTAGCCTGCCAAACAGCTTCTGCTCCCTAAGAATTTTAAAAACCACTTCAAGATGCCTGAGATGCTCTTCCCTGCTGCTGGTGTACACCAGTATGTCATCAAAGTATACCACAGCAAACTGACCTAAGCATGGGTGCATTTGAGAGACCAAATGTCATCACAAGCCACTCATACAACCCATGTTTTGTTTTGAAAGTAGTCTTCCATTCATATCCTTCCCTGATTCTCACCTGATGATGATACCCTTGCCCGGGATCAATCTTAGAAAAAATTCTGGCACCACTCAGTTCATCAAGCATATCATCTAGTCTTGGAATTAGGAACTTATACTTGACAATGATGTTGTTGATGGCTCTACTGTCAGTACACATCCTCTATATCCCATATTTCTTAGGAACAAGTAATGCAGAGACTACACAAGGAGTTAGAGATTCCATGACAAAGGCCTTGCTCATACGCTCCTCAATTTGGTGTTGTAACTCCTTGGTGGCTGCTGGATCATTCCGTTAAGCAGGCCTGTTAGGCAACACAGAACCTGGTACAAGATAAATATGGTGCTCAATTCCCCTCAATGGTGGCAGTCCACTAGGTAGTTCCTTTGGAAACACATCTCTGAACTTATGGATCAGAGGTTCAATTTCCACAAGCAACTCTGAACCCTTTCTTTCAATTACTTCCTTGGACAGTAGGATCAATACAGGTTGTTCTTGCTTCAGTTCCTGGATCATGGCAGCTTCAGATAAGAACATCACACCACTGATCTCTTCTGGCATGTTTGGACTCCCATAGTTTCTTTGATTTGGTGGTAAGGGGTCAGGGTGACCTTCTTACCTTCATGTTTGAAACTGTAAACATTCTCCTTGCCCTGGTGAGTCATATTCCTGTCAAATTTCCATGGCCTCCCTAACAGCAGGTGGCAAGCATCCATGGGTACAACGTCACACAGCACCTTATCTTTGTACACTTTCCCAATAGAGAACAGAACCAGACACTACTTCTCAACCTTAACCTCTGCTCCCTTATTTAACCATCTAAGCTTGTAAGGGTTTGGGTGATCCTGAGTCACCAGATTCAGCTTGTTGACCATGGTGATGGAAGCCACATTGGTACAGCTCCGTCCATCTATATTCAAGTTACAAACCCTTCCCTGAACTGTACATCTACTCCTGAAGATCAGTGATCTCTGGTCAGCTTCTAAGGGTGCTTGTTGTGAATGTATGACCCTCCATAAGACCAAGTTGTGCCCTATGTCAGGGTGAGCTACAACCTGATCTTGGCCTGACTCCTCCTCAACTTTTATTTCCTCCAGCACTAGGCTCTCCTCCTCATTATACTTAACCAATTCTTCCCTTTCCCACTATTCTATTTCCATTGCCGTCAGTGCCCTCTTAGAAGGACAATCCTTCCTGAAGTGGCCATGATACCGTCGTTTAGTAACAAAAATAAATACCTAAAACAACTAACAGAAGCTAGTGGAAGTAGGGTCGATCTCCACAGGGAGGCGGTCACTATCTACTCATTATTCTAGTCCGTCTAAGGTCACAAGATGGGGGTTTGAGTATGAATAAACTAAACTAATAAAAGCAAGGGTAGAGAGAAAATAAATAAAGAGAGAGAGAGAGAGAGAGAGAGAGAGAGATGTCAGGATGTCGGGTTATCATGGTGTTTAACAAATCAGCTAAAGGTAGGTTAGTCGATCTCATGTGAGAAGGGTAAAGGAAAGGTCCTTCCGGTCTGCTATCCGCCCTAAAATACTACTAGCTTAGCTTCCGCCCTCACTAGTGTAATCTATTCCTCATAAGGTCTATTCATTCAAATCTTCCGATCTAGGTCTGAACTTAACCAGATTAACTAATTCAGTTACATGGATTTAACCAAACGATTATATTTAAATTTTTAATGAAACAATTCTCACATTAAATCTCCTAAACCTATTATCGCATCATCGTTATACTACCATGACTCCCCTAATCCTAGCATTAAGAGATTAGCTACGCATAAATAGAATGAGAGCAAAAGATAAAATAGGAACAAACATAATAAAGAGATGAGCAAAAAGAGAAAAAACTTAAAAGACAGAAAGGGAGTTACAAAGAATGAGATCCGGTAAAAAGGAAGTAACGTTGAACAGTACAAAGAGCAGAGGAAAAGTGATGAATGAGAGATCCCTAAACCTAATTAAGTCTCTCCTATTTATAGGAGAGATATTTATTTTCCTAAAATACAATGACGAGATATTAAAATCTTGCGTCACATAGAAAAGTACTCGATCGAGGACTTTAGAACTCCTCGATCGAGTAACTCCTTGCAAAAACCTCTCGAACGAGGACTTTAGATACTTGATCGAACACTATCAAAAAGGCACCATTCGATCGAGGATATTAGGTACTCGATCGAACAAGATAGTAGTCGATCGAGTACTTTATAGCGCACAATTCCTGCTTCACGCATTGAACTTCAAACGGCCGCCATTACTTCGTTACTTGGGCAAACAGAGCGTTTCCGGTGGCGTTGGAAATCTAAGAGGACAAGATTTCATCTCCTATTGGAATCACTTGAAAATCAGTTTTGGAACTCGAGATATAGCTCTTCGAAGTAGGCAATAGTGATATGAAGCTCTTCCTTTGCTCGCCTAGCTTCCTTACTTCTATGCGCATCTCAAAATAGTAGCCTCCAAGCTCCGACTCAACTCACCTCCTAAATACATGCATAGGGACATGTTTTAGGCTTGAATACGCTTCTCTCCAGTTCATACTTGCAAATAATACAAGAGAAACAAAAGTAGACAATTCGGGGGACATTTGTAGCTAAACACTACTAAATATGCATAGAGATGCGTGCAAATATGGTACAATAAATCTATATAAAATGCACGCATCAAACTTCCCCAAACCAAACCTTTGCTTATCCCCAAACACACTGTATACAAAAATAATGGAACAAAAAAGAAAACTCAGAGCTAGCTACAAATTGTCCACTTAAACCAATTTAATGCAGCAAACTAACACTTATAGCAAAAAATGTCAAATGCAAACGAGTTGTAGGATGTTTATAATAAAGCTGAACCGTCGACCTTGCAAGACCTTTGATAATGGATTCTCACGGGTCACTCTTCTCTCATGAAGCAAAGGGTAAGCATATGAATTGTAAGAAAAAAATAAAAAGAGTCGCTCACCTAAACTACGACCAACATAAACATGCATGCAGCTAATATGATAGACAATTCTAGCTACCGTACACATACATTCCAACCAAACAAGGTCCCGTCACAGCCGAGGGCTTACAAAAATATGGTAAAGTGAGGTAATGGGTAAGAAAAGGCAAAACATTTTTGGGAATGTGAGGCTAATAGCCAAGCTAGCTAACTTAACAGAACCAAATGAACCATATCTGATTCCTAATCCATCAAAATTTAAGCATAGTGCCCTTAAATTGGCATAGCAGCTCACTCAACCAGAAACATACTCCTCATAAGATCAAAATAAAACATAGGAGCGAAAATCGTCAACAATCAAACTTTTTCATTTTTTTTTCTTCTTTCTTCTTTTTTTCACGGTTTTCTTTTTTTCTTTTTCAACTTTTTTTTTTGTCATCATTTCAACTCTCCTTCTTCTTCAAAAATTACCAACTCCGATAATCAAATACAAACCAAACTCGGTTTAATAAATAATTTACCGCAAAAACATACACTAAACAAGCTTGACAAGGCAGGCTAAATTTGGATGTAGTTAAGGGTCAAAAGGCAAATTTGGCTAAATGTGGAGTTAAATGGGTAAAAATGAAAGAAAAGGGGAATGTAAGCGCCTCCCTGCATGTGACATCAACCACTAACCCGAATGTATGTAGGCAAAAAGCAATTAAATTTCATACTTGTGCAAATTAATGTTACATGTTATGCAAGGAGTAACTACTCACAATCCTACATGAACTGGTCATAGATGACACCAGTTTAATAAGCTCTAATCCTTATAATTTATAAGTAGTTTGCCAAAATTTTCAGGTCAAGTCTATTTGTTCAGCTAAATTAAACAAAAACTCGTAGATATGTAATAAGACAATGCTAAAAGATATTAATTATTGCAAGGCTTAAGCAAAGGGACAAATAATAGTGTAATTTCATCAATGAAATACACCGTTCCGACTCAACCTATATGCTAAAATAAACGTGAATTTTTTTTGATTTTTTAGAAATTTTTCTATTTTTATGAGATTTTTGAATTTTCTAAAAATAAACAACAATGCATATAGAAATTAAACGTGATAACAAAAACGCAATAAAAACATAATTGCAGACACAGATATAGATGCATAACCTCCCCAAACCAAACCGTACAACGCCCTCATTGTACTCAAAAATAGGGAAAGGAAATGTAAACTAAAGATGAGAGAGTAAAGCTGCGGAAAACTCAAGAAAATACGCAAAGTAGGGACCACCTCAACCAGCCAGCAACATGGGAGGTCACAAAACAGTTCCATCAATGTCACATGAAGCGAATCAGAACAACTGAACTTGATAGTATTCGATCGAGATATCAGTGTACTCAATCGAGTACATTCAGCTGCCCTAGTGGCCGATCAAGGAAGAAGAGTTACTCGATCGAGATGTTTGTTTCTGTGGATGCTCGATCGAGGGAGTAGGCACTCGATCGAACAAAAAATAGCTCGATCAAAGGCTCCCTATTGCGGTACTCCTAGGCGACAGTGAAGCACCTGCAAAGACGCAAATAGCTGAAGGAAAAGTAGATCTATATACTTACATATTCATATATGTTATAATTTAATTTGTCATAAAATTAACTAATGATCTTATGCATGCAAACAAATAAACAAAATAAGGAAGAAACATCCATTCTTACATTGGATTTTCGGTTCAAATGGGCACAAGAGAGATCACCTTTCTCTCTTGTTCTTGAGCTTTCCTTTTGGATGAACAAAGACCCAAGTGTAGGATCTCTCCCAAGGATTTATACCCAAAGCTTACTCTTAATAAAATTAATACTATGAATACTAGATAATATTAATTTTTGTAGAAAAATGACCCAAAATAATTTGGTTATAATCTCCCAAAACCGGTTAGGAGAGGAGAAGAGGAAGTGGAATATTTTTATCTCTCTAAAAATATTTTGATGATGTGAATGAATGAATAATGAAAGACAATCACATTATTGTGTATATGGTAAAAATTGAGAGGAAAAACCAAGTGGTTTTCCTCTCTAAAAAACCGGACAAGAGGAGGGGGAGGGGAGCCAATGCATGCACTTATTTGTCTTCACAATGCACAATAGGGTTGCATGGCTAGATTAATAGGTAATCATCATGCCCTCCACTAATATAATCAACATATAATTAGCTTAATCCTCCTCTAATTTTCGGTACATATAGTTAATATGGAATCCATATTATTTTTGTCAATATGTCACATGTCACGTGTCACATAAAATTGCTATGCATTTTTAACATATTAAAAATCAACGTATTAATAAAAATACGTCATATACAAAAATCGACTTTAGTAATTCACAATTACTTGTACCAAAATATTTTACCAATTATAAATCACAACAAATTGTATTTATAATAATTCATTCAATTTTAATTGTTTCTTTAAACAATAATTTCATCTGAGTAATAATAAAATTCAATTACTCAGACCGTATCTCATTTAATCAAATTTCAATGTGATACGTAAATTTTTCCTCCAAAATCGTCCGTCAATTTATCAAGTAATTTAATTAACTCGTAATGTTATACGATTAATTAAATGATCAATTAAGAGTGTTGCCCTATAGGTATGACCTAGGGGGTCAACTGATCACCACCGTCGCACGACAGTAATGTCAAACTCTAGTCAGCCAATCATTACCGATATATGTTGACCAGTTGACAGTAAAAATTACTTCCCAATTGTATTCTTTTATAATGAGATTTAAACATGTGATCATCATGATCAACAGTCGTGATCGCATTATTGTCGGAGGACACATATTCCAACAATAGCAATCACAAAGACGACCAAAAACCGAGCCGATATTGTTCGCTGTCTATGGTCATAAAGACCAATTATTACATGTCCAACAAATACTAAAATGTTCGAAAAACTACTCAAAAGAAATCTAAACTCCGGGTTGGCTCCCGGTAAGCGCTAGTTTCAGACAGGTCCCAGCTCGACCTTCTCTTTTCTTCAACATCCCTTCTAATTGACCCCAGTCAAAGCAGCTCTAAGCACGCAGCAGCCAATCAAATAACTGCGCATGCGCTACACAAAACTGTAAGTAGCACCATAATATAATAATAACATAGGAAATTGAAATGTATAACCGTTTAAGCCTAACGAATTTCCTATGACAGCTCCCAAAATTGTCCACAAAATAATTCTGCCCTTCAGCTGCGGGCGGAATACAAAAGTTCAAATTAACTGTAGGTGGAAAATAAGAGAGCTCAGGAGCATTTAAAAGAAATAATCTAAGGT
The DNA here is from genome assembly GCF_048544455.1 of Silene latifolia. NCBI lineage: Eukaryota > Viridiplantae > Streptophyta > Magnoliopsida > Caryophyllales > Caryophyllaceae > Silene > Silene latifolia. The sequence goes on along the minus strand of NC_133535.1, from coordinate 68,166,501 downwards.
ACCGTCTAATCCTAACAAATTTTTGATGACAAACATGGTGAAGCATTATTAGCTTATTTCCCAACTAGGAGGGGGTAGTGTATTGAAATATAAAGCATAAGTCATATAAGGTAATTTACTATTCGTCATAGCAATAATCATGAAGTTATCATCAATTACCTCAGATCGGTCGCTCCTAACGTCGGAATCATTGATAAAAGAATGTATTACCTCTACCATGCTAGGAACATTCCCGGACTCAGCTACCTTCTCATTCCCTTCCTTTGTGGGTTCTATCCCGTATATTGCAGCCTCTAAGGCGTCCAGCTCAGCTTTGAAAATGGGGGATTCACCATAACCATTGTCTTCGTCCAAATCGTCATCCGAAATGGACCAAGATGACATATCATTGCTCTCCATGGCCAAAGTGTTCGATCGAGCAAAGATAGAACTCGATCGAGAGCTTTCCTCCTGAATTCTACTCGATCGATCACATATAACTTCTCGATCGAGTGGTTCCCCGTGCAAAGTGTTCGATCGAGTGTTGAATTTTGTTTGATCGACCTCATGTTGCTGTACAGTGCAGAAGTCTTTGTATTGAGCTATTTGAGACTCAAGTTCCTTGATACGGGTCTCTCTAAATGTATCAATTTCTTGCGCTTGAAGCGTAAGAGCCTTCACCAAGGACTTCAATTCAGCAATCTCCTCTTTCTGTTTATCAGGAGGAAGAACTTGTTGTTGCGGTGGCCAAACAAATGGAGGCTTTTGATAGCCTCGTCGTTGAAACGGATGTGGCGGCACATATGCAATGGAATGACTAGCTTGTCTACGCTGCCTAAACGCATAGACTTCATCGTTCCCTGTCAAACAAATAATGGTATTGTGCCCATCAGCACCACATCTCTCACAGTAAACCACCTGTTGCGCCATAGGATGGAACATAGGTGGAAGATCAATGGTACTCAAGCCTTCCCTTTGATGATCAAAAGAGAAGATGCTCTCTTTGGCACTACCTTGTCCGGCCACTTCCTCCTCTTTTATGAGAATTGTTCTCATTTTTTACACTACTCATTCATTCATTCATACTACATGAAAAATACATATTTCTCTCTACCTCTCTCTAAAAACAAGTTTTTAGAAAACAAGAAATTGTTCATAAATTCTAATAACAATATTAGATTACTAGTGTAGTAATAATGATAATATTAGAATTAATTTTAAGGGTACTGCTATATTAATCTAGTTAATTAATATACTAGTTTAAGGGATTAGTCTTGCGTGCAATCATAGGAGGATCTCTACATTGGGATTTTTGGAGGATCATCCATCATATTAAGCTCAAGAACAAATAAGGAAGGTGACCTTATTTCGAGCAACTCAACAATGTAAGGGACATTGTTTTTCTTTATTAATCTCTTATTTTGTTATGCATTCACTAGATCTAAAAAACAAACATTAATAAGTTAATTAGTTCATTATTAGAAGAGTCTAATAAGAGGTATATGAACCTAACAATTGGTATCAGAGCATAGGATGTTGCATGCATAATCGGTTATTGTTTTTCCGAGTTAAAATGTTAACATATAAAACTAAAAATTTGTGATTTATAAGAGTAAATCACGAAATCATGATGCATGTTATATATTCTAGTACTAAAATATTTTTAGGTCATTTTTATGATTTATGGTATTTTATTACTCATTTTAATGATTTTTAGTGAAATAATTATATTTTTATATGCAAAATAAACTTTTATTCACTAAAATAAGTTACCCTTCACTACTGGCCGTGATTTTTTAGTATGACCTCACATGAATATTTTATGTATTGTATGTAAAATTTCATATTAATGTGATTAATATTTCATGATTTATGATTTTTATGTGATAAAAATGGCATAAATGGAGGTTAAATGACTAAAATTGGTTAAACTTAGTTTATGACCTTAAAGGTTTTATATAAACTCACATGCATATTTTACAAATTGTGAGTAAAATCTCGTGTTAATTTGATTAATATTGCATGATTTATGATTTTTATGAGATAAAAATGGATTAAAAGAGGTACAATGGTTAAATATAGTTAAACTTCGAAACAGGCCATGAGATTTTAATATGTTGTCACATGCATGATTTACACATTGTATGTAAATTTTGAAATGAAATGATTTTATTTAGCATGATTTATGAATTTGTAATGTAATAATGGCATAAATAGTGACTATTTTAGCATAAATAGCTAAAACGCATTATATGGCATGAGAAAATTATTTTAGGTTGCATTAATATCCCACTTATCAGATATAAAGTTGTAAAATTGATTGGATTAATTTTTGTATACTTTAGATGTTTTATGAGATAAAACCGATAAATTGCAACTATATTTTCTCGAAATTAATTCGAAAATTTAAACCATGATTTTTGACATTATGAGTGTCATGGAATTATTCCAGAATGTTCAAAAAATTTAAAATTCAAATTTTGAAATTGTTGTAATTTAATTTGGATTTATTTCATAAATGTTATGATTTTAAGGTCAAAAATGAGCATAAAATTATATCAAATTGAATTATCGTAAAAAATTGAGTGATGACTCATTTTGAGTCCTAAGAGTGTTAGGATAATTAACTTGAGCTTAAATGTGATTTAAGTATTGATTTGTGATTTTAAGAAGTTATTATCATGCTTTTCCTTAAAACCGGGTTATATAATCGATATAAGTTAAATAGGGCGATTTGGCACATAATTTGGCATGATAGATACATATTATAATGCTGCATATTTCAATTGTTGAATGTCTTTTTATTTATATAATTTTGAATTATGTAATTTTATCTTAGTATGGCCTTAGTTTTAATCGATATTACCCGTAATGAAAGGGAATATTGATTCAGTTGTAATTTAGTGTGATCTCGTATCACTTTTATTTTACTAGTTTTTCCATTTTACAAATGTATAATAAGAATAGCTTTGTATTTTTTTTAGTGAAAATTACAACTTACCACCCTCTATTTAACGTATTTTACAACTTACCACCTTGTATTTCGTTTATTACAACTTACCACCTCCATTTTACCCTATATTGCCCAACTCCCACCGTATTTCCATCCCGATGTTCATTTAACTTAATTCTCGACTCCTTTAAGTGAATTAACTAACAAATGACTAAACTATCCCTAATATATTCCCTCAACCTCTCCTCCACTTTAATCCACAAAATTACAATCATTCCTTCACCAACTCTCCACTAATAATCAGCCATCACCCTCAATCCCTTCGGCCTTCGACCACCATAGCCAGCCCTTCGACCACCATAACACTGCGGACCACCCGAGACACCACACTCTTAACTTAAACACATCTTGCCAATACACCTCATTCTCATCCCACCAACAAATCCACAATATATTCCCACCGCCAAACCCTTCCGCTTCGGAGATCCACTTACACTCAAAACCACCTCCGGCTCACCCAAAACCAGTCTTCTACATACGAACAAAAACCCTTCCCACATCCATAACCCACCTCCACCACGCTTTCTTGTTGAAAACGTGGCGAAATCGAAGTGTAAAATTGAGAGTAAAGATGGATAAAAAGAAGAAATATTACTTAGTTTATAACTTTGGAACATGTAAGTTAGAAGCTTCTTTCTCATAACTGTAAATTTGGAGGGTATCTTCAAATTTTTCACAAATTTTGCTTCCTTCTCCGCCGTCCTTCGACATCTTTAGACACCCCAGCTACTTCATCCTCATCAAAGGCCTTTGGCAATAGTGTATTTACCCCTCTCTATCCCTTGAAAATTCTAGATCTGGCCTTTCCATGGGTAGGGGGAGTGGTTTTTTCGATTGGGGGTGGTGGTGGCGAGTGGTGACATATGCATGGAAGTTCGATTAGCAATATTGAGGAAATTGTGGCAGACAAGGTAAGGTGTTGGTTGGGTTGTGATGGAAGGTGGTGGAGCCGGTGGGGTTGGTGGTAATACTTTTGCAGTGGTCAATAGAGGTGTTGGTGTGGTGAGGTTAGACAGTGAGGAGGTAGGAGGTGAATTAATGAAAATATGGGATTGTGTGTAAGGGTAGTTGGGTTATTTTATTGTTTATTAAATTAAAGAATCCGAGAATTAAGTTAAATGAACATCGGGATGGAAATACGGTGGGAGTCGGGAAATTTAGGGTAAAATGTTGGTGGTAAGTTGTAATAAACGAAATATAAGGTGGTAAGTTGTAAAATGCGTTAAATAGAAGGTGGTAAGTTGTAATTTTCACTTTTTATTATTATTTGTAATCATGGATGTTTTTCAAGACGATGCCATTCGGAAAGGTGTTCCGACGAAGACGGTGTTCTTGGGAGGCGTGACGCTTGAAGATTCAAGGGACCAAAGGAATTGGTTTCCGAATATGTAATAGATTATTTGATTTTTTATTTTAGGAAGACCATACTAGGAATTTATTTTTATTGCTTTGCATTTTTTTTAATAAGTTGCATGCATTGCCAAATCGCCATAACAACACATGCATATCATATCGAGTCATCGACCCTGTCAATTATAATTATCATAGTTCACCGCTTTAGTTCACTTAAAACGTGATAGATAATAAATTGACACGACCTCTCACTAATTAATAATTGAGAATTAGCCTTACCAAATGTAGAAACCATGAGTCCTAATTTTATGAGGAAGTAGGCTCGGCTCACCGGGGTACTAAACTTGTTACATTGGGTAAGTGGGTAATAAAATGTTATTACATCGAAATTTGGATTGAGCTCAACGGAAGTATTCGTGACCGTAGTCGCCTGTGTTCCGGGCTAAAGATAAATATTAAAGTAATTTTTATCGACCGAGAGTTCTAGAAGTAGAATCGATTAAGAGTTAATCCACCGAGTTATATTGATAAGGGATGAATCGGCTCACCGTGCCCGAATTGATATGAATTTGGATCTCGGGATTATTTATAATAGTTGGGTAGAGGTCACTATATAAATGCTTAAAACTTGTTTAAAATGTTTACAAGTATTGTTAAAACGATAGGTGTTTATTAATTCCTTCACCTCCTATTTTGTAGTCGAAATTGTTTTATCAATTGCAATGGCAACTCCAATCACATCCGCAACCACTAGCTCCAACACTCTCACTAATGTTTCATGGCTCCGATCCTTCATCGATCGTTGTAAGTTAGAAAAGAATGGGTCCAATTTCGCCGATTGGGACGCTCAACTTCGCTTGGCCGCGGAGGGTGACGACAAGTTTCGTTACCTTTCCTAGGCCTCTCCCGCCACGCCTAATGCTAGGTCTACCCCCGCTACTAGGGAAGCCTATGAGGTTTACCAAAAGGAGTCGGCCGCGATAAAAAATGTGTTGATCTTTGCAATGGAGGCCGAACTACAAAGAGGTGTTATAAAGATTAGCACCGCTCATGAGATCTATACAAAACTTGTGACCATGTTTTCACGAGCTCCAAGGATCATTCAATATGAAGTGGCATCCGCATTCTTTGATCTCAACTGATGCGTGTCTTTTATATGATGTTTTACATCCTGTTTTACACGCATTTCAGAGCTCATTTTAGTAGTTTATGCTACTATTCTCCCTATTTCCGTCTACTTTCATGTTTTTGCACATTATTGCAGAAATGTGAAGAATCCAGCGGAAATCGAGCTAAATCCGTCCCCGAGTATCCTGCATTGCATTTGACGTGAAGTACTTGCTCAAGGAACGAGCTTGGTGCGCATTCCAAGGCCCAAAAGACAAATCTACGAGAAGTTAAAAGCGGATTACCAGCTAAAGCAGTCGATCGACTGGCCCCCTTTGTTGATCGACTAACCTACAACTACAGAAGCTACTGTACACTGAAGAGCAGTCGATCGACCAGTTGCCTCAGTCGATCGACCAAGCCGCTACTCAGACGTGAAGATATAGAACGAGTTTTCCAAAGCCCAAAGCGATATTAGGTTTAGGAATTATGTTACGTATACTTTCTATATAACGAAACCTAGTTTACAGATACAATCATATAGCTTTTATCAAGTTTTACATTCAGTTTTAGTTTATCAAATAATTAGGGTTCGGGATATTATTTCGCATTGGATTTTCGTTCGTGCTTTCAATCATTCCGTTACAATTCTTCTGCGATTTTGGTATTCTTCTTACTCCAGTTTATTACTTTATTTGTATTCATAGAAATAGAATTGTTAGTTAGTTTCCCGAAACCATAATTATCGTTTTATGCTAGCCTTTTGTTCCGTTATTTTAATCATGAATTCAGTAGTTAATATCGTTAATTTCATTGTTGTTATCATCTCTAGTATGAGTAGCTAATTTAATCGTGCTCGGATGTAGGGGAACTATAGATTAGGCGGCGTAGAATTAATTTGGCCTGAATCGCGTGTTAGTCGATCGACTGCCATACCTGGTCGATCGACTGACCACGTGAGGTTTTACCTTCATTTTAATTGTTTTAATTCTTTATTCGACGAATCGAGTGCACACGAATAGTTGAATGTTTAGGATATGACTGACCCATTAGATCGAGAGATAGGGACAGTTGATTGACCACCAATTAAAATGACTAAACTATGCTGAGATCGAAAGATAGGTAAAGTTTAGATTATTAGTCACTTTTCAGGATGAGAGTCGGTATTAGTAATATTAGGGACTTATAGCGAGATCAAAAGATGCTATCTGTTGAGAGTGGACCGAGAGGACCTCTTGTTTTCCCGCCTCATGTATTAGATTTAGACCGACTTAGCTTGCTGCCGCCGAAACTATAGTGAACCGACCATCCTAGTACCCTTCTCTATATTTGATTTAATATATTCTTTTAGTTTATTGTCTTTTATTGCCTTTAGCTTTAGACCAAATCAAATCAACCCTCACACTTGTTACCTTAGACTAAATTAGACAATTATTAATTACATTCGCCTCCTTGTGGTTCGACCCTGTTACCACTAGCTTGTGTTAGTTTTAATAGGTTTTATAAATCTTATTTTTGGTACTCACAACGACGGGTATCAAATTTTGGCGCCGTTGCCGGGGAGGCAATTGTTCTAATTTTTAGTTGCTTTTATTTAGTCTTTCTTAGTTTAAGGGACATACGTTCCTTAAACTTTTCTTATATTCTTTTTGTAGTTTCTTCTTATGCGCAGGTCACAGGGTGGTGAATTAGTACCTTTCAATCCCGAGATTGAGAAGACCTTGTGCGAGTTGAGACGATCATCTAGAGTATTGCCGACAGAGGAAGAGCTGAGTACTCTGTCTAGTTACTACGAGAACGAACTGTTCGAAGAAGACCCACCTACATCTCCTGCTTCTACTTCTTCAGCTGAGACAGTCACATCTCCGGAAATTCCAGTCATGGCTGTAGAAGCAACTATAGCAAGTCATTATGAGCCGATAGCTGAAAATCTTTACAAGGGGTTCGAATTACCTGGAGCTGATAGGAAATTCGAACCGAAGCCTTCCTATATCAACCTAGTTGAGAGGAACCAGTTCGGGGGTGCTGCAAATGAAGATGCAGCCAAGCATATGGAGATATTTATCGATTATTACTGCTCTATACCCCCACCGACCGGTGTGACCCAGGACCAGATAAAGGAGACCATGTTTATATTCTCACTCCGTGATGCTGCATCAGAGTGGTACAGAGATCTGGATCGAGCTGCTCATGGGATCACCGACTGGAATTCTTTGGCCTTGGCATTCTACAAGAAATACTTCTCTGCCTCGAAGACGAATGCCATTAGAGCTCAGATCACGAGCTTTAAACAGGAACATGATGAGAACTTTCATGAAGCATGGGTCCGTTTTAAGAAGCTGGTGCGAACTATTCCGCACCATGGGTTCGAAAAATGGAGTCTTTGCAATCAGTTCTATAACGGGCTGTATGACAATTAGAGGGCTATTTTGGAAGCTGCAGCCAATGGCCGATTTGCTGAGAATATGGGAGAGACTAAGGGGTGGAAGATCATTGATGACTTAGCCACCCATAAAGCTGAATATGGGAATTCGAGAGGTAATCAGAGGAGGAGTGCTGAATCCCCTTCTGTAGCTGCATTAGAGGCTCTCACGGCGAGGTTTGACAAATACGAGTTGGGAGGAGCATCAAAGGAGGAGGGATGTATCATGCGAATGCTGTTTCAGACGGTCCTTTCGTCTGTAGAAGATGTGGAGCTGAGGGACATGTCTCAGAAAATTGTCCTAGTCCCTTCGAGTCTTGTGCTGCTTTTCAACATTACAGGCAGACAAACACGTACTATGAGCCGAATGTCCATCCCAACTTGAGGTGAAGTAGCCAGAATGTCCTGAATCCGACTCAATCTCCACAGCAGCAGCAGCAGCAAGCTTATGTGCCCCCTCACAAGCAACAACCATATCAAAAACCTCCCTATGTGCCGCAGCAGCAACAATCCCAAAATTCTGAGTTTGCTGAGTTGAAGAATATGTTGCAAAAGGAGTCCCAAGCTAGAGAGGCCGGAATGAAACTACTAGAGAGCCAAATTGCTCAATTGGCTAGCAAGAATACCACTCGAGCTCCGGGGCACTTACCGACTCAAACCGACCAAAAAGAGACCCTTAATGCCATCACTTTGAGGAGCGGGTCTACCTTGGAGGGGCCTGCTATGATTGAGGATGCCCCTGAAAAAGATTAGCCGGAACCGAGTTAAAACAAAGCTGGAATGAACAAAGGAAAGAAAAAGGCGTCTAACAGGTATGTCAGTCGATCGACTGATACACCCAGTCGATCGACTGAAGTGCGAGTTACAGGAGCTTCTGGTACTGTCGAATCCGGTCGATCGACTGAGCAACATGGTCGATCGACCGAGGGCGCTGCTGATATTGAACAATTTCGTCCTCCAATGCCCAATAATCTGAGGGATCACTTGTTTCGGGGTACGACTGCCCCGAAAATATTGAGGCCAGACCCGACTGCTGATGGGTCAGTCCCGGTTCCGAAGTACGACCCAATGTCGATCAATGGTTCATATTTGAGACGGTCTGAAGAGGGGTCAAACTTCAATAAGGAGAAGATGGTGGACTTTCAGCCTAAGTCCACGGATGCCGGCATGCGAGATTTAGAGGAGAGGGCTACGTTACTTCTTACAGCCCCATATCCAGAGCGACTAGTGCCAACGAAGAAACAGGTATCTTTCAACAAATTTGAAAAAGTTATTCGTAGCTTGAATGTACAAGTTCCTTTTCTCGAGTTAGTAAACCAAGTGCCTGCTTATACTAAATTCATGAAACAACTTTTATCTAAAAAGCGGTCACTTGAAACTGTGCATACTGTCGCACTTACTAAAGAGTCATGTTCTTATCTAACCCACACTGCACCCCCACAAACTAGAAGACCCAGGTAGCTTCTCCGTTCCTTGTAGCATTGGTACCTTTTCTATTGAGAAGGCATTATGTGATTTATGAGCCAGTATAAGTGTAATGCCCTTGAGTCTTGCTAGAAAGCTCAAATTAACTAGGTTCATAGTGACCGACATGACAGTACAGATGGCTGACAGATCTGCGGTCCAGCCTATAGGAGTCTTAGAAGACATTCCCGTGCGAATAGGAAAGTTCTTCTTCCCTGTCGACTTCGTTGTACTTGATATGCCTGAGGATGCCCATATTCCTATCATATTGGGTAGACCATTTCTGCACACTGCTGGTGCAGTCATAGATGTAGGTTTGGGAACCTTGACCTTCAAAGTAGGGAAGCATTCCATTGTTTTTGCCCAACCTGCTAAGAAGAAAGACCCCATGTGGCCTGTGACTTGCAATACGGTTTCTGAAAAGAAATCCTACTTTGTGCTTTCTGACATGCCTATCTCTACTCCTATTTTTGTTGTGACACCTCCGCTTTAGATTGGGAGCAAATTGGAGGAAGATTTGTCTATTTCTGATATTGCAGAACTAGTTTGGGGAAGGAAGAACTGCAAGTTACTCCAGCTGCGAAGGAGCCAATCATTTCACGAGGCGGTCTTGGCTGCCTCAGCTATGGCACTAATGAGGAAGTTTATGACGAGCCGGTCAGAGTGAGAGAGTCCGATTTGGATTCTGACGAGTCCGAAGAGGTCATCGAGTGGGGAGACATGGAAGCTGTTGACCCGTTGAGTCTTACAGACGTGGAAGCTAAGAAGGGTGCAGCTGATAAGATGAGCACCGTTGAGGCTACCTCATGTAGCCAGAAGCCGACCAAGTGGGCCATACCGTGGCCGTTCTTGATCAACTATTAGTTGATCACATGCCTTACAAACATTTTATTGCTTTTTAAACTCTTTTTATTGCTTTTGTGTGCGCGAGACTTCGCATTTATTTTCGTTGCTTAGGATTTTTAAGTGCTTTAGACTTTACTTTGGGTTTTGCGCAATTTTGGGCGCGTATTATTGTGGATTTACAGGTTTTTAGACCTTATTAGCTCAAGTAATTGAGCAAATACGAAGAAATCAGAAGTTACAGCAGTATTTTCAGTCGATCGACTGGTCTGTATAGTCGATCGACTGGTCTGCAGTTTCCAGGAGCTACTGTTCCTTTCACCTTGGTCGATCGACTGAGTGATGTGGTCGATCGACCGCCCTGCACTGCTGTACCTGTTCACGACCTTTCCCCTGCTGTGTTTGGTCGATTTGGGCAATTTAGGGAGTTTTCTACTCCACTTTATCTTCCGTCATTTCATTTATTTCTTCTATTTTCTCAATTGCGCACAAAATATCGCCTCTAAATTGTTTTCTCGGACTTATGCGTGGTTCTTTTGGCTTTTCAGGTCCTTATTGGTAGCACTGCTAGCTACTGAAACCTCCTAGCTCACGCTGGTTTGGGGAGGTTTCCTTTTGCTGCGCTTAAAATCTTGTGAGTTCCTGATTTCCACTTCATGTCATATTTCTTTATTTTCTCGCAAATTCCCGTTTCTCTTTTCTTCATTACATGATTTTGCACAATGGGGACATTGTGCGATTTGGTTTGGGGAAGGGTTTTGCGTCGCATATCATTTGCTTGCATTCACGTTTACATTTTGTTTTGCATTGCTTATTTCATTTCTCATATATACAAAATTCCAAAAAAATTGAAAAATTTCAAAAATTCAAAAAAATGCATGTTTATTTTAGCATATAGGTCGAGTCGGAACGGTAGTATATCAATGATGATATTGCAATTTCACCTGTTTATGCCTAGGCCTTGCTAATTGACATGTTATTAGTAGAATCGTATAAGTGCATATCTACGAGTTTTCGTTAAATTATTTGCTGAGCTTGAGACTTGACTTAGAATTTTGGCAAGCTACATCATATTTCTGAGACTTAGAGCTTATAACTGGTGTCATTCATGACCTGTTTATCTAGGATGTGAGTAGTACTCCTTATGAGACATGTTACACAGATATGCATAAATATGAACTTGATCTGCTTAATACCTGTATGCATTTGGTTTGTGGTTTGTTGACACATGTGGTAGAGGTTTCCCTTTATTTGTTTTGCCCATAAGCTTCACACTGCCAAAAACAGCCTTTCTGTCCCATTACTACATCCTACATTTAGCCTGCCCTTGTCAAGCTAGTAGTCTATGTTCTTGGGATTGTTACTCAGTTTTTGGTAGCATTTGCTCTTATTGAGATTTTGTTGGATAAAAAGAATGAAGGAGGAAATAAGTTCAAAGAAAAGCAAAAAGAAAGAAAGAAGAAAATGTTTCGAAAAAAGAAAAAAAAAGGGTTATGTACTGTTCATTATGGTCGATCGACTGCCCATTCTGGTCGATCGACTGGGTTCTGAAGGAAATCAACTCGCATAATTCAAAATCCTTATCTTATGGCGATTTTTGCTCCCATGTTGCATTAGTATCTTATGGGGAGTTGGTTGATTACTGTTATATTGAAGATTGTGAGTTTTGTGCTTGCTTTAACACCGTTTCAATTGATTTTGAGCAAGAAGTTGGATGTTGCCATATGGTTCCGTTTGGGTACTAGCTTGATCACCTGTACCTCCGCTTTTCCATAAATATTTTGCCTCTTCTTACCCATACCTCACATATCCCATATATACCTCGGCATGTGTCATGGTCATTTGTTGGTTGGAATGCATATGTACGGTCATAGAGATTACTTTCATATTATATTGCAGGCATGTTCTTATAGGTCGTAGTTAGGTGAGAGTCATTACAATATGAATTCTTTCTATCCTCTTATATATTCACCTGTGCTTATGAGTGACTTGAGCGACCCGTGAGAGTCTAATTTGATAAGTCTCTGTAGTTGACGGTTCAGCATTTCTTAACGACTTTATAACTCGTTTGCATGATTCATAATTGCTAATTGGTTGTTGGTTATTGCATTAAAATGGTTTAGGCTTTACATGTTGTAATTCACTCTGAGATTGAACCCGTTCCATTAGGTCATTAGGTCGAGTCTAGTTCTTGCTTGGGGACAAGCAAGGGTTTGGTTTGGGGAAGTTTGATGCGTGTCTTTTATATGATGTTTTACATCCTGTTTTACACGCATTTCAGAGCTCATTTTAGTAGTTTATGCTACTATTCTCCCTATTTCCGTCTACTTTCGTGTTTTTGTACATTATTGCAGAAATGTGAAGAATCCAGCGGAAATCAAGCTAAATCCATCCCCGACTATCCTGCATTGCATTTGACGTGAAGTACTTGCTCAAGGAACGAGCTTGGTGCGCATTCCAAGGCCCAAAAGACAAATCTACGAGAAGTTAAAAGCGGATTACCAGCTAAAGCAGTCGATCGACTGGCCCCCTTAGTCGATCGACTAACTTACAACTACAGAAGCTACTGTACACTGAAGAGAAGTCGATCGACCGGTTGCCTCAGTCGATCGACCAAGCCGCTACCCAGACGTGAAGATATAGAACGGGAGTTTTCCAAAGCCCGAAGCGATATTAGGTTTAGGAATTATGTTACGTATACTTTCTATATAACGAAACCTAGTTTACAGATACAATCATCTAGCTTTTATCAAGTTTTACATTCAGTGTTAGTTTATCAAATAATTAGGGTTCGGGATATTATTTCGCATTGGATTTTCGTTCGTGCTTTCAATCATTCCGTTACAATTCTTCTGCAATTTTGGTATTCTTCTTACTCCAGTTTATTACTTTATTTGTATTCATAGAAATAGAATTGTTAGTTAGTTTCCCGAAACCATAATTATCGTTTTATGCTAGCCTTTTGTTCCGTTATTTTAATCATGAATTCAGTAGTTAATATCGTTAATTTCATTGTTGTTATCATCTCTAGTATGAGTACCTAATTTAATCTTGCTAGGATGTAGGGGAACTATAGATTAGGCGGCGTAGAATTAATTTGGCCTGAATCGCGTGTCAGTCGATCGACTGCCATACCTGGTCGATCGACTGACCACGTGAGGTTTTACCTTCGTTTTAATTGTTTTATTATTTTTTCGACGAATCGAGTGCACACGAATAGTTGAATGTTTAGGATATGACTGACCCATTAGATCGAGAGATAGGGACAGTTGATTGACCACCAATTAAAATGACTAAACTATGCCGAGATCGAAAGATAGGTAAAGTTTAGATTATTAGTCACTTTTCAGGATGAGAGTCGGTATTAGTGATATTAGGGACTTATAGCGAGATCGAAAGATGCTATCTGTTGAGAGTGGACCGAGAGGACCTCTTGTTTTCCCTCCTCATGTGTTAGATTTAGACCGACTTAGCTTGCTGCCGCCGAAACTATAGTGAACCGACCATCGTAGTACCCTTCTTTATATTTGATTTAATATATTCTTTTAGTTTATTGTCTTTTATTGCCTTTAGCTTTAGACCAAATCAAATCAACCCCCACACTTGTTACCTTAGACTAAATAGACAATTATTAATTACATTCGCCTCCCTGTGGTTCGACCCTGTTAGCACTAGCTTCTGTTAGTTTTAATAGGTTTTATAAATCTTATTTTTGGTACTCACAACGACGGGTATCATCAACATTAAGGAGGGACAAAAGGTTAGCGCTCGTGTGCTCAAGTTGATGGAGCATGTTCAGACTCTAAAAATGCATATGGTAGAGATTCCCGAGGAACTCGTCATTGTCCGAATTCTTCATTCCTTAAGCAAGGTTAAGGCATATGTTCAATTCAGGGTGAATTTTAATATGCAAAACTTGAAAGTTTCCCTTGATGAGTTGCACAAAATGCTTGTGCAAGCCGAAAGTGACATGGAGCTAAGTGTTAGCACCACCAAGGATGTGCTCAATGTTAATCAAAAGAGCAAATGGACTTTCAAGAAAAGTGGCAATAAGGGAAAGAAGAAAACTCCCTACAAGAACAAAGGAAAGGCTTGTGAATCTAGTTCCTCCAAGCCCAAGTACAGTGCCCCGTCCGGGGACAAGTGCCACTATTGTTGTGGTGTTGGGCATTGGAAGAGGAATTCTTCAAAATACCTTGGCGATATCAAAGCTGGAAAGGTCATTCCACTAGGTAAATAACTATCCATATCTTTTATGTTTCAATCTCAACTTTGGTATGTTGATACAAGTTGTGATGATTACCTTTTTTTTTTTGTAATTAAGGCATTCTAGCAAGGACAAGGGCAAAGAAAAGCAAGCCTAGAAGATCTTGAGGGAAGCTAGATGTAGCCGCCCATGGTTCTAGATCTATGGAAGCTTGGCTTTATATTGCTTTGTCTTAATTTTCATGTTGTATTTTGAGATTTTAGAACTATTTTGATATCCTCGGTCGACTTGGAAATTTGTTTTATCCTTTAAACAATGGTTGTATTTTGGATATTGGTGACTTGGTTTGCAACCCAAGTCACTTACTTTATCGTATCGTTTGTTCTAAAATTTATCATCATACACTACTTGCATCGTGAAACATAAGATTATCAACTTAAATTGATCAAATTGACGATTATAATGATTAGATCATTATATGTCCATAAACTATGAATTCGATTCTCCTTATGTCATTGTTACTAAAAGTAACAACTTACTTATGTAAGATCAATTATAAAGTTATGTTGAGCTATTGAACTTATATATTAGGGAATTTGCGATACAAAACGGACACATTATTCTAAACGGATGGTCAACCAGGAGATACCTAAAATAGAGAGTTTATTTAACATATGACATGGATCAGACTGACATATTACATGAATCAAACTGCCATGATAGAGATGGTATTTTTATGTGCTAACACGTTAGTCTAGACAAACTTCCAATTACTTCACCATATATGTTTGTTACTCACAAAGCTATCTCTTAAGAAGATAGGTTTATTTCTAAGCGAGAGAGTGAGAGTAGATTGTAATTAACAAACATGTCTTATAGTTATTATGTTACTTTGTGAAAGTAATAAAACTATAATCTATAAAGATAGAGTGGGAGTATAGTTTAGTGGGAGTGCAGCACACATGTCTTATTGTTAAAATATTGCTTTTCGAATGTAATGGTATTATGACCTTGTCCCAAATTGACCTTGTTACAAACGAGCCATAGCATTATAATCCAAAAATTGTTACTCAAGAGTAGATTTACTTTAAGGCGAAAGTCTCCTTAAAAGTAAATAGAGCTTTAGAGTACCTAAGTGCATAGATTGAGATGAAGATGTTAATCAAGATAAATAATGTTAGGAATTGCCGCATTTCATTTTCATGAAGAATGGCAAATGATAATTAAAATTCGCTTTTCCAAAATGGGAATTTAGAGAAGTGTTAGAAATCTAGATCTCTTTACTTAACATATTCATATTATGTAATGTTTTAATTTAGTCATAAAATTAAAAGGTGATCTTATGCATGCAAACAATAAATAAAATAAAGAAGAAATCTTCATTCTTAAATTTGATTTTCGGATCAAAGGGCACAAGAGAGTTCTCCTACTCTCTTGTTCTTGAGCTTTCCTTAATGGATGAACAAGGATTCAAGACGAGAATCCCTCCCAAGGATTTATACCCAAGATAAACTCTTAATAAAACTAATATTATTATTACTAGAATAATACTAATTTTGTATAAAAATTGACCCAAAAATATATGGTCTCTCTATGAAAACCGGTTAAGAGAGAGGAAGAATAGAGGAAGATTTTATCTTTCTAAAACTCTTGTTTTTAGATGCAAAAATGAGTGAATGAATAATCATTTTCCAAGAGTAGTCTATATGCAAAAAATAAGACAAAAACTCTTTGCATGGAGGGTGGAAAAACCGGGTATGGGAGGGAGAGAGTGGCCAATGCATGCACAATGTGGTCTTCACAAGATTGTGTAGGTATGCATGGCTAGTATTAGGCTAACATCATTATGCTTACCACTAACTCAATCAACATAATATATATGTTAATACCACCCAATATTTCGGTCCAAATAGAGATAAAATGGATTCCATTTTATTTTTGTCAATTTGTCAATTTGTCACATGTTACATGTCATGTAAAATTGTTATGTATTTTTAACATATTAAAAATCAACGTATTAATAAAAATACGTCATATACAAAATTGACTTAGTAATTCACAATTACTTGTACCAAAATAATTTACCAATTATAAATCACAACATCTTGTATTTATAAAAATTTATTCATTCAATTTCAATTGTTTCCTTAAACAATAATTTCATCCAAGTAATAAAACAATTCGATCACTTAGACCGTATCTTATTTAATCAGATTACAATGAGATACGTAAATTTTACTTCCAAAATCGTCCGTCAATTTTCAAGTAATATAATTAACTCGTAACGTTATACGATTAATTAAATGATCAATTAAGAGTATTATCCTTTAGGTATGATCTAGGGGATCAACTGATCACCACCGTCGCACGACAGTAATGTCAAACTCTAGTCAGCCAATCATTACCGATATGTGTGGACCAGTTGACAGTAAAAATACTTCCCAATTGTATTCTTTTAAAATGAGACTTAAACATGTGATCATCATGATGAACAGTTGTGATCGCATTATTGTCAGAGGACACATATTCCAACAATCTCCCACTTGTCCTCGACAAGTGTGCGTCACCAATTCTCTTATCCTATTACTATCTCCCACTCAATGCAAGGTGTCTTTCAGGTCGTACTTGCAAGTGATCATATCGAGAGTGGTTTCCTCGATCTAGAGAATAACTGATTGACCGGATTTATCCACCATGGATTCATTCCGAGCGTGGCCACGCATTTCCAGTTCATTACTCCTCGAGTGGCCCTGAGATATTCTTATAACCCTGACTAGGGGTGGACAATTCCTATCGCACTCATTCCCTTCGACTAGCCACAGCCATCAATACCCAAAATCTGCCCATTTGACCCCATTTACGA
Source organism: Silene latifolia (assembly GCF_048544455.1). Classification (NCBI taxonomy): domain Eukaryota; kingdom Viridiplantae; phylum Streptophyta; class Magnoliopsida; order Caryophyllales; family Caryophyllaceae; genus Silene; species Silene latifolia. The sequence goes on along the minus strand of NC_133535.1, from coordinate 68,149,250 downwards.
AGGTCGTAGTAACACAAATCAAAGTTAATCTGAAATGTGCCATCTTAGGCGAATAGTCTTTAGTCAAAAGAATCGACTCATTTGAATACTATAATAGCTCTCGCCACGACCAGGCTATATAAATTTGCCAGAACTCTATAAGCGGTCATTAGGCCCAACAAAATGTTCCTAACAGTCTGCCTATGTGATCGACTAGTCATCTCACATGACTCTATGGCCCTTGAACTTGCCATCAATCGCATCACACTCTAGTCACTTCGAGACGTCACCTCATACAAGTGACTATGGGCAAATACAATGTTAATCCGCGTTCACTTTAGCGGGGTTCAATTGTCTCCACAACCCGTTTGGATGTAACAATGTATAATAAAAGATAAAGACAAATTCGATTATGAACATGAACAAAAAATAACACTTTTATTTCATTTCAAAATCTAACATAAACTTGGTACACGTTTAAGTCCCATGGACGCCACATGTCCATCGTGCTTAGCCTACGATAACGGCTTGGTGAGTGGATCGGCTATGTTGTCATCCGTCCCAACCTTACAAATCGCAATTTCCTTTCTTTCAATGAAATCTCTAATTACATGATATTTTCTAAGTACATGTCTAGATCTATTACTAGACTTTGGCTCCTTAGCTTGGAAGATCGTCCCACTACTATCACAATAGAGAGTGATGGGATCATTGGCGGTAGGTACTACTTTTAGACCTTCCGTGAATTGCTTGATCCACACAGCTTCCTTGGCAGCTTCTGATGCTGCAATGTACTCAGCCTCCGTTGTTGAATCCGCGGTTACAGCTTATTTGAAGCTTCTCCAGCTAACGGCTCCACCATTGAGCATGAAAACAAAACTAGCTTGTGATTTCATGTCATCTCTATCTGTTTGGAAGCTTGAGTCCGTGTAACCATTAACACGAAGTTCGGTGTCTCCTCCAAACACTAAGATAGAATCCTGAGTTCTTCTCAAGTACTTAAGGATGTTCTTGACGGCAATCCAGTGACTCTCACCTGGATTTCCTTGATATCTACTCGTCATGCTCAAAGCATACGAGACATCAGGACGTGTGCATATCATGGCGTACATGATTGATCCAACAGCGGAAGCATAAGGGATCGTCTTCATGCGTTCAACATCATGGGGTTTGGAGGGAGATTGAGTCTTGCTCAATATAGTCCCAGTTACCATAGGTACCAAACCCCTTTTAGATTTGTCCATGCTGAACCGTCGAAGAATCTTATCCACATAAGATTCTTGACTTAGTGCCAATATCCTCTTGGTTCTATCTCTATGGATCCGAATACCTAATATGCGTTGTGCTTCTCCTAAATCCTGCATTTGGAAGTGGTTACCTAACCACTTTTTAACAGAAGTCAACATTGGAATATCATTTCCAATGAGTAGTATGTCATCGACATACAAGATTAGGAACACAACATTGCTCCCACTAAATTTCATGTATAAACATGGTTCCACATCACTTCGAGTGAAACCATTCTCTTTTATCACATGATTAAATCGATGATTCCAACTTCTAGATGCTTGCTTGAGACCATAAATGGATCTCTTAAGCTTGCACACTTTGTTAGGATTTTTAGAATCAACAAAACCTTCGGGTTGTATCATGTACACCTCCTCTTCTAAATGCCCATTTAGAAAAGCGGTTTTGACATCCATTTGCCATATTTCATATGAAATGCGGCGATCGCTAACAAAATCCGTATGGATCTTAGCATGGCTACGGGCGCGAAGGTCTCATCATAATGGAGACCTTGGACTTGGGTAAATCCTTTTGCCACTAGCCTAGTTTTGTAGACATCATCATGTCCTTCTATGCCATTTTTGACTTTGAATATCCATTTGCATTGAAGAGGTCTTGCCCCTTTAGGCAAATCTACCAAGTCCCAAACTTGGTTTTCATGCATAGAATCCATTTCGGACTTCATGGCTTCAAGCCATAAGGAGGAATTTGGAATAGAGATTGCGGCCTTGTAGGTGGCGGGTTCGTCACTTTCTAAGAGTAACACATCGAGCGTTCCATCTTCTTCGATAAGTCCCACATATCGATCGGGATGGCGTATAACACGACTCGTTCTTCTAAGTGGAGGAGAGACAATCGTGTTAGACGACGAAGGAACATCTTCTTGCGTCTCTATTTCGGTTTGTGGCTCTTAAACTTCATCAAGTTCAAAATTTCTCCCACTCTGTCTTTTAGAAATAAAATCTCTTTCTAAGAAGACAACCTCAGAAGACACAAACACTTTGTTTTCTTGAGGTTTATAGAAGTAATAACCTCGGGTGTTAGAATATCCTACAAAGGTGCATTTTTCGGATCTTGGGGCTAGCTTATTGTCATTTCTGGTTTTGACATAAGCATTACAACCCCAAATTTTCATGTAGGATAGATTAGGAACTCTTCCTTTCCATATCTCAAATGGAGTTTTCTCGGTGGCTTTAGTGGGAGAATTGTTTAAAGATCTTATTGCGGTTTGAATCGCAAATCCCCAAAACGAGTTTGGTAACTCGGTTTGACTCATCATGGACCGAACCATATCAAGTAGGGTTCGATTTCTCCTTTCGGCAACACCATTGAGTTGTGGTGTTCCGGGTGGAGTAAGTTGTGATATAATACCACGACTTTTCAAGTGTGAATCGAATTCAAGGCTAAGATATTCTCCACCACGATCGGATCGTAGTGCCTTAATCCTTTTGTTCAATTGGTTCTCTACTTCGTTTTGAAATTCTTTGAATTTCTCAAACGCTTCACTTTTATGTTTCATCAAATAGATATACCCATATCTACTCAAGTCATCGGTGAAGGTTATGAAGTAGTCATAATTTCCACGAGCGGTGATACTCATTGGTCCATATACATCGGTGTGTATGAGTCCCAATAGTTCACTAGCTCGTGTCCCTTTACCACTAAAAGGATTACGAGTCATTTTGCCAAGTAGGCAATATTCGCATGTACCATATGATTGATAATCAAATGGTGTAATCACATTAGTCGAAATTAATCTTTTGATGCGATTCTCGTTTATGTGACCTAATCGACAATGCCAAATGAACGCTTCACTTGGGTCACTTGATTTGAGTTTCTTTGATTGAATGTTATATATATCATTAGTCAGATTTGAGGTCTCTAAAATGTAAATGCCATTGATGGAAGAAGCTTGGCCTATAACCAAATCATTCCTTGAAATAGTACAACGATTGTTCTTAATGACAAAACAAAAACCGTCCATGTCTAGAATGGCGATTGAAATAATGTTTTTAGAGAGTGTAGGCACATAAAAACAATTATGTAAATACAACTCAAATCCATTAGGCAAAGCTAAAACATAAGTTCCTTTGGATTCGGCCGCTACTCGAGCTCCATTTCAAGGCGTAGATCCACATCTCCCTTGCTAAGCCTCTTCACGTCTCTTAAACCCTGTAAAGGATTACAAAGGTGAGAACCACAACCGGTATCCAGTACCCATGTCGTAGTGGAAGTATAATTTATATCAATAACATAAATTTTCTTAGGAATCTTACCTTTTGGAGTGATGATTCCTTCCCTTATATTTCGCGAATATACGGGACAATTCCTAAGCCAATGTCCCATGCCATAGCAATAATGGCACTCATCATCACCTTGCTTGAAGTTTTTGACTTTCTTTCCCTTCTTCTTGAACTTTTTGCCCTTTATAGCAAGAACTTGATTGCTTGAGCTCCCACTAGTTCGGCATCTTTATCTTCCAGAGACAAAGATCCTATAGATTGTATGAGGCGGTCTTCCTGAGACGGGCTCACACGGGATCTAGTGGTAGTGGGTGGTCTAGTAGAAGTGATGAAGTTAAGGTTTCCATCCGAACCTATCCCAAAATGAAGTTCTCTAGTGGTGTCGAAATCATTGTTGGAGGAAACGTCGTCAAAAACATTGTGGTATGACTCAATAGTTATCGGTGCGGTAGCGTTTGACGGATTCATTGTAATGAACTACAAGTATGGAGGAAAAGGAAATATTAACATTTGTCTTTTTAAATCATACTTGTAAATAAATTAACAAGATATGAACATTTATATAGTGACCTCTACCCAACTATTATAAATGATTCCAAGACCCAAATTCATATCAACTTAGGCATCGGTAAAGCAGAAAACATACCTTCATCAATATAACTCGGTGGATTAACACTTTAATCGATTCTACTTTTAGAACTCTTGGTCGATAAATTTACATTAAAAATTATCTTTAGCCCGAAACACATCCGGCAACCGTCGAGAATACTTTCGTTGAGTTCAACCCAAATTTCGAATAAATGTGTCCATGATCCAAACTTACATCAACTTGGGCATCGGTAAAGCCGAAAACAACCCTCATCTTTATAAATTCGGTGGGTAGACATTTATCACCCCACTTCACCAACGTAACAAGGTTTGTCTTACGGTAAAGCCGGCTTAACTCCCTTGCGAAACTGGTACTTCATGGGTTTCTAATTTTTGGTAAGGCTATGTCTCAATTGTTTATTTTAGCGAGAGGTCATGTCAATTTATTATCTATCACGTTTTAAGTGAACTAAAGCGGTGAACTACGATAATTGTAATTGACACGGTCGATAAACTCGATAAAATGACAATGCATGTTTTAGTTATGGCGATTTAGCGATGCATGCGACATATAAATAAAATGCAAAGCATAAAATAAATCCTAGTATGGCCTTCCTAAAATAGAAAAACTATTAAACTATTACATATTCGGAAACCAACTCCATTGGTCCCTTGAACTTCGGTTGTGGCACACATCTCGAGGTAACACCGTCTTTATGTATCGCCTTCTTGAGTGACACCGTCTTCAAGGAACTCCGGAATAAAAAAATTACATAACAAATTACATAATTTCCTATTATACATTTGTAATTAAAATAAAATAAATCTATTAAATTACAAGACGGTGATACGAGATCACAATAAATTACAACCGAATCGATATTCCCATACATTTCGGGTAATACCAATTAAAAACTAAGGCCATACTAAGTAAAATTACATAATTCAAAAAATACATAAAATAAAATTATGACAATCATAAATAAAATGCAGCATTATAATATGTATAAACATGCCCAATTTTATGATAAATCGCCTTTAAGGAGCCAATATCGTATATTACACGGTTTTTACGAATTTGCGTGATTCAACGTTTTATAATCACAAAAATTACATAAATTCATATTTATGCACAAGTTAATTACCCTAACCTCTTAGGACTCAAAATTAGTCTTCACTAACTATTTGACTATAATTAACTCATATTTCTTAAAATTGTTCATTAATGGACCCAAAATTATAATAAAAATGCTATAAACTTCAAATAAATCACAAAATTTCAAATAAATTCAAAAATTTGAAATTTAAACTTATGAACATTCTGGAAAAATACTATGACACTCATAATGTTCAAAAACTTAGGTTAAAAGTTTCGAAATTTAATCCGAAAAAATAATGTTGCGGTTTATCGGTTTTAACAAATATAATCATAAAAACATGAGAAAAATTATATTTATCAACTTTTCAATTTTAGATCTGAAATGGATAATAAAATGCAACATATGACGTTTTTCTTTAGTCATGGAGTATGTTTTATTAATATTTCACTAATCAAGTCACTATTTATGCTATTTTTCTTCAAAAAATCATAAATCATGCATAAAGACTTCAATATAGCCTATTATTTTACACACAACTTGTAAAATTTCATGTGACTACATACTAAATTTCTATGACCAGATTCAAAATTTATCTGATATTAACCGATTTTCATTTAAATCCGATTTTAATCATGAAAAATCCATTTTTCGAGCATATGAACTCCAAAAATTATGAAAAGTTACAGGTCATCTCAAAATAAAACATGTGATAACGTATCCAAAAATAACTGGAAAATTCGAAGTTTAGCTAATTTTAGTCCGAAAATGACGTTTTAATCATAAAATCATATTTTTAACGCCATTATTATATAAGATGAACAATAAAAATCCATAAATTAACCAAAATATCCTAAAAATATTTTAGGACCAGAAACTTTAACATGCATAATTATTTTCGTGATATATCATAATAACACAAATTTACAAGTTTTATATGTTAATCGTATAACTCGGAAAAACTATAACCGATTTGCATGCAAACAACCAAGGCTCTTGATTCCGCTTGTTAGAAATCTAGATCTCTTTACTTAACATATTCATATTATGTAATGTTTTAATTTAGTCATAAAATTAAAAGGTGATCTTATGCATGCAAACAATAAATAAAATAAAGAAGAAATCTTCATTCTTACATTTGATTTTCGGATCAAAGGGCACAACAGAGTTCTTCTACTCTCTTGTTCTTGAGCTTTCCTTAATGGATGAACAAGGATTCAAGAAAAGAATCCCTCCCAAGGATTTATACCCAAGATAAACTCTTAATAAAACTAATATTATTATTACTAGAATAATACTAATTTTGTATAAAAATTGACCCAAAAATATATGGTCTCTCTATGAAAACCGGTTAAGAGAGAGGAAGAATAGAGGAAGATTTTATCTTTCTAAAACTCTTGTTTTTAGATGCAAAAATGAGTGAATGAATAATCATTTTCCAAGAGTAGTCTATATGCAAAAAATAAGACAAAAACTCTTTGCATGGAGGGTGGAAAAACCGGGTATGGGAGGGAGAGAGTGGCCAATGCATGCACAATGTGGTCTTCACAAGATTGTGTAGGTATGCATGGCTAGTATTAGGCTAACATCATTATGCTTACCACTAACTCAATCAACATAATATATATGTTAATACCACTCAATATTTCGGTCCAAATAGAGATAAAATGGATTCCATTTTATTTTTGTCAATTTGTCACATGTTACATGTCATGTAAAATTGTTATGTATTTTTAACATATTAAAAATCAACGTATTAATAAAAATACGTCATATACAAAATTGACTTAGTAATTCACAATTACTTGTACCAAAATAATTTACCAATTATAAATCACAACATCTTGTATTTATAAAAATTTATTCATTCAATTTCAATTGTTTCCTTAAACAATAATTTCATCCAAGTAATAAAACAATTTGATCACTTAGACCGTATCTTATTTAATCAGATTACAATGAGATACGTAAATTTTACTTCCAAAATCGTCCGTCAATTTTCAAGTAATATAATTAACTCGTAACGTTATACGATTAATTAAATGATCAATTAAGAGTATTATCCTTTAGGTATGACCTAGGGGATCAACTGATCACCACCGTCGCACGACAGTAATGTCAAACTCTAGTCAGCCAATCATTACAGATATGTGTGGACCAGTTGACAGTAAAAATACTTCCCAATTGTATTCTTTTAAAATGAGACTTAAACATGTGATCATCATGATCAACAATTGTGATCGCATTATTGTCGGAGGACACATATTCCAACAAGAAGGATGTATTTGGAACACAAAACCTTAGACACTACAAAAAAAACACGGAAAACTGATGGAAATTTTCCGTCAATAAAGCCCTTTTCCCGTCAGAAACACGGATTCCTGACGGTTTCTCGTCACTACGATTCGTCACGAAAAACGGGTTCCTGACGGTTTTTCGTCAGTAATACGGTTTACTGACGGAATACCGACGGCTAATCCGTCAAACATATTCTCTAGGATTTGGCAGAAAGTCAACATAAAATTGACTTTTCTGACGGAAATTCTGTCAGAATTTTTGACTTTTTTGACGGAAATTCCGTTAGGAATTTATTTTTTAAATGTTTTCTTTTTGACTTATATGGCTCACATCGACCATATGCATACAGATTAAAGCCAAACCATAGGATCAACCTTCAGCTTGCTCACATTTCACTATAACATACAAGTATACAACCCAACTTTCAATTAGTTAATGTAATACTCCGTATTTTAATAATAATTTATAAGAATAATTTATGTAATTTAATAATTGGTTAAATGACATTTCTGATAATAAATACAAGAAAGACGTTAATTAAATACTAAATTAATAATTCAAGTCGGGAATTGGATTTAGCTAATATTTGTGCTTTGGGCCGTGTGCCATTATTATATGGGCCGAAATTTGTTAGTATGGTATGGGTGTGATCGGGTTTTGTATCGGGAATTAATAATATGGAAATAAGAATATACAAAGGTAATAATAATTATATCAATAATAATAATAAAGTTATGCAATAATAATTAGTAAAGTGGTAAGTGGAAGTCCTACCTATGGTAAGAATAAATATGTAATAATATTAATTATATTAGTTATTCCTATAATAATTGGAATAAGGAAATAGTTCTTAGTTTACTAATCAATGTCTTATGCTCTCTAATTCGAGACTATAAATATACAATAATTTGAAAAATAATTCATAAAAATAAGAAGGAAGAAATCTAAAGGAAAGAAGAAAGGAATTTAGGAAGAGAAAAACAAAAGATTTAACTTTTATTATCGCCTCAAGGTAATACTTTGAACCGTCTCATGTATACTCTTTGCTATGATATAACTTGTAAACTAGACCACCGTAGGACAAGCCGTGACCAACGTTGTGACCGTGGACCACCAGGGACCACTGTTGACCTCTTTTGACCACCATTGACCGACGGGAGATGGGTGTTTGAAGGCGGTTTTCGTGGGTGGTTGGGGTATGCTTGCACTATGTGTTTTACACGGTTTTGGACCCTTATTCGGGACGTGACTCACTTGGGTTTGGGTTGGCTGGTTAGTCGACCCTAATGGCGGGGTTGGGATGGATATAGGTGGTGGTTTGGGTGGCGCCTCGCCGGAAATTCGAAAGGGATTTAGTCGTTGGGTAAAGCCACGGTATATACGGTTTTTTACCACCGTTTACTCACTTGGAGACATGACCGGAGATAGGGTTGGTACCAGGGTGGTGAGTCGACCATAGTGGTGGCTCTAGGGTGGTTGGAGGTTGCTCTTGGTGTGGGTGGTTGCCGGAGTTTCGCAAAAAGGGGAAAACAGGGGAAGTTTTTGTGCTTGTGGTTGTTGTTGGTGTCGTGGGTGTTGATATAGAGGGCGGTAAGGTTAGTGCATGAGATGGTGATCGTGTGGTGGTTAGGGCAGGTATCTGAACCTTGGCTAGGCTGTTGTCGGTGGTGATTAAGTTGGGTTGTGGTGGATGGTTTCAACCGTTATGTATAGGTGGTATGGTTGGTAGTGTCGTGAGGTATAGGTGTTGCTCAGGTTGTTGTGTGGTGGCTTCAGGGGGTGTGCCGGGTGAGGGTGGTGCTAGTCAGGAAGGTGGGTGGCCCACGGTGGAGGCGGTGTAAGGACGGGCAGCCGAGAGGTGTCTGTAGGTGTGTGTGTGAGTGTTGGAGAATACGTAGGTTTGTGACTTATTGTTTTTATTATATAATGGGGGTTGGGTTTTAGTTTTAAGACGGGTGTAATTAATTAGTTAATATTTGTGAGTCGGGTTTTTAAGTTGGGTTTTTCTCGGGTTTGTGTTTGAGTCGGGTTTTAATATCGTAGACCTTAATTAATAGTAATAATTAATTAATTTGAATAATGAATATAATTTATAATTATTAAATAATAATGGAAGGTAATAATAAATAATTTAATTATAATTTTTTTTAGGTGACGGTTTGTGAACAAATTATAATCGCGTCGGATTGCCTTAATTATTTGGATTGCTTGAGCTGTTTAATTGGAATCGCTTGCCAGGTAGGGATAAATCCTACTCAACTTTTACTCGATAATGTTTGTTGGATGATTTATATTAAAGTGAATTGATCATATGAGAATTGTGTTGGTTGATATCATTGAAATTGTTGGAAGAGAGAATTATATTGTATATGTTGGTTGGATTAGTTATGATGGAGTTACTGTTATTGCATTGGTTATTCAGTTTAATACTGGCAGACATCCCTTCGTGGTGATGTAGATTATTATTGAGGTTATATTGGCAGACGTCATGGTAATAGCCTTCGGGTGACGTATTTCAGATTTATTCTGGCAGACGATATTTATCGTGTTTACTCGAGGCAAGCCCCAGATTGGTCTGCAGGCCATCTGGTGGATATTACCCAACTATATGTTGAGGCAGACATTACCTTATGGTAATGTAGTGTGTGTTTACTCACCTTCAGGTTGAGGCTGCCCCGGCCAGGGATTGGCGGGATGATTAGTGTAACGAGTAAGTAAAAGGAAAGAGCAAGTTATTAGGGGTTGTGCAATGGAAAAGGAAATTGGATTATTTATTGTATGTTTTTGTTGTTAGTATTTATTCCTACTCAACCTCGCGGTTAACCGTGTATTCGTGAACACCTGCGGTGAACCATAATGGGGAGCAGATTTGACAGGTACTAAAGATTAGCTGACTTGGGAGCTTATGGGAATGCGTGAGGACTTGGACAACTTACCTAGAAGTCTAGACCACATAGAATATTTTATCACTTTATTTTCCGCTGCGAGTTGTAATTAATTTATATTAGGTTTTAGTCGATTAATTTGTCGGGGAAGTGGCAAATAAGCCTCATACGTTTGACACTATGTGCATTTCACCCCCATGACTTTCAATATGTGCATTTTAGCCCCACAACTTTACCTTATGGTGAAAATCAATCCTAATATAAATTTTCTTTATTTTTTAAATATGAAAATTAAATTAACCTAATTTATTAATACATTATACAACCACATATATTATTACTAATTTGTAAAAACTCAATTTTACCCTCCTCTTATCACCATCACACGCCTCCCTCAAACCACTATATTACTATCTACAACACCTACATCCGACCACCGCAAACCCGAGGTAAGTTCAAAATCACCATCACCACCCAAGAAGATTGTCATACTCTACCTGTGACCACCCTTACCATCATCTCGTCCCATTCAAAATCGATCCGGCAACATAACCCGAGGTAAGTTCAAAAGAAATGCATAACTGAACTTTAAGATGAATAAATAAAGTTTTCAATTTGGTAAAAATGTGGATTTTCTAACTTTGGATTAAAATTTCTTAAGCTTTTTGGAAGATCTTACTGTTAGAATATAAAATCGGGACTCCAACCATCAGATGACGTTTCTTTGTTCAAGGCTCAATCCTTGGTAAAAACGTATAGCTATCGGCCAATACTTCGCTCATGAATGATTTTCAATAATGGTTGAAGCAATTTGTAAATCATCTCTAATGGCCAATACTTCTCTCATGAAAGGTCAGGAAGTTTAGGAAGCCTGCTATATTGGGTCTTAAGGGTAGTGGGAAGGGTAGATTAGTCCATACAAATTTCTAAAAAATGGCAAAATTAAATTGGAGACAAAAAAAGGAGTAATATATTAAATATCAGTCAAAGAAATTAAATAGGGGTAAATTGCACCAATAGTTAAAATAATGGGGTTGATTTGCATTTGTTAAAAGTTATGGGGGTGAAGTGCACATAGTGTCAAACGTATGGGGCTTATTTGCCACTTTCCCGATTAATTTGTAATAAACATGTAATCGTTAAAGTTTTAATTTAAAGTACTTTGGTGAGTTGGATTTTGTTATTCACTACCTCGGGAAACCGAGATGGTAACAGTTCTATTTACTTGGGAATGTCTAGCTAAAGGCTCTTGAGTAAATGGGGGTGTTACAGTTAAGCTACACTAGTGTGTGAAGTCTGAGACGTTGCATTTGCAATGCTTGAACCTCCTATTCAATGATTGTTACAAAGGGAAGATGCTAATGATAGAAGTACAATTTCTCGAGGCTACCATGTTTCACAGCTGCTGCAACTCAATCTCATCAACACACCTGCACATCAGGAAGATGATAAACCCCACAACAAAGATAAGAAGACATAAGTGTTGTGAAGTAACATGCACAAGAGGTGGAAGAGGGGCATAACCAACATATAAGTCATAATTCGTAATTAAATGGCCATAATACTCAGTTATAGATATTGAAGTGTGTCGGGTTAGGGATAAAATCAATAGCAAGCTATTTTCTTAACAAACAAGTCATACCACATACCCCTACTAATTCACACAGTTAGACAAACAATCATCAAATTTATTTCGTCAAGAAAAGCATTATGCCAGTACGACAAAAAACCTCTAAGGGACCATTTATAAGAAACCGGTTCTACTCTTAAACCGGTTTCTCAATATAAGAGACTGTTTATTATTAGAACTGATTTTTTAATAAAAGATAAGAACTGTGTAAACTTTAAAACTGGTTTTGGAAGGTGACTGAGTGAGTGATTCATGTGTGTACTTCTGAACCAATGCTGGAGGTTTTTGTTTGACTTATAAGTAATTAAACTAACTCCTTGCTTTTTTTTTTCTTTCTCGATGCAGAAATTGGAAGAGTTTTAAGTGTATACAAGCCTTAATGCACCAAATAATCATTACCAAGAAAGGATTCTCAAAAAACATGTTTATGAAATGCAGAAACATTATATCATACCTCTTATTTAAGAGAATTTTGCGTTTCCAGCCAAGGCGATTGCTTAGTTTTTAAGCCCTTCAGTTTTCCCATGTCCTGGTAACATATCCAAGAGAAATTTCAAAACAAAGAGAATCATCTAAGCCACTTTCGACTCGTCGTTTATCCGGAAAGCTGACAAAAAAAAGAGAAAAAACACAAAATTAGAGAGATTTTAGCAAGTAAACTAGTTTAATACAAATAATCCGAGTCATTTTAGTAAACTAGTTTAATACAAATAATCTCCGTCATTTTAGCAAGTAAACTGTCAAGCGCGATATAGCAAAACAACAGCATTCGGGCTATTAACTAATAACACATTTAATCACGAGTCTCAAACCAGGAGTTTATACTTGAGATAACATGGCCTAGTTTTTATCACACGAAACATCGATTCACAAGAGCAGATTACACATTAGTTTAGAGGGTAAATAAGTAGCTCTAGTTTAAGAAAAGCACAAACTAAAGCAAGGTCGCAAATCATGATTAAGAATTGATACATTAGTAAGGCCCTGCAAGCTAAAGTAAATCAACTCATTCAATATTTAACCAATAAAATGACCGTCTCACACTGTAAGACGGTCTTACACAAACTCAATCTGCTAGTCATAGTTCAAGATAATCAAGTAAGATAGCAAAATTTAAACAACAAAATCAGCAACAAAAATCGTTTTGAATAAATACCAAATATAATTGCTGAATTTGCGAGATTTTCTTTGGGTGCTGAACAAGTGAGCAGTACTTCGATTAATATAGCCGTAAGATTGAAATTGAGAAGTTTTAAGAAAGTGTAAGCTTAATTTGGGGATTCAGTAATTAGGGTTTGGGGTTAGGGTTTGAAATTGATTTGGGGGAAAGAGTGATAGGGGATTGTTGAGTGAAAAAACAAGCAAGTTGGTGGTGGTGGATGTCAGTGGTGGTGGTCGACATTAGCAGGAGAACGGCGGGGTGGCTGGAGAAGGAGAATCCGAAATAGAAGAAAAGGAAGAAGAAAGGAGAAAAAGGAGAAAAGGAGAAAGAAGAAAAGGAAGAGATGTCACCTGAGGAAGGGAGGGACGACGCCGATGGTGGCCGGTCGTGGTGACGCCGGTGAGGTTGCCGGAGGGAGGCAGGGTGAAAGTGAGTTGGGGAGAGTGAAAGTGTCGTTTACTTTTTATTTATGTTTTTAGAACTTCTGACGGATATTCCGTCAGTAGTCCTTATAAAATGACGGAATTTCCGTCAGGATTTTAAGCAAACACGGGTTCCTGACGGCTTTTCCGTTAGGAATTTACTCTCAATAATTATCAAAATGACATCTCTATGAAGTAATATCTGACGGAATATCCGTCAGTAAATACAACTTCCTGACGAAATATCCGTCATAATTTATAACTACTGACGGAATATCCGTCATAATTTATAACTACTGACGGAAAATCCGTCATAAATGCGTCACTCATTATGGCGCCAAGGCCAATATTCAACGCGCCATTTATTTATGACGGAAAATCCGTCAAGAACACACTACCAACGAAAATTCAGTCACAATTCCGTCAGTTTTCCTTATTATCTGACGGCTTTGTTTTTCCCGTCAGTCTTTCCGTCAGTTTTCCGTGTTTTTTTTTGTAGTGAGATGAAGATCTAAGAATCCTAACATTTTATGCGTAGCTGTCTTAAGTGATCCTAGAATGGTCTTAAGCAAGCACTAACGGATTATACTTTTCGTTCATGTGATAATTGAGAATGGTTTCATTCACATGATTGAAGAATCATGATTATACATGAAGTTAAGTGGGAGCTAGAATTATTTTTCCCATCTCTTATATGTTGAAGACATATTACTTATTGAGAATAATGTACCAATGCTCTCTTCTGTTAAGAGTGATTGGGAGACTAGGAAAAGGTGCGATCTATTCTAGATTTGTAAATCTATGTGAGAGAATATTGGCATAGAGTTGAGAGTCTTATGATGATAAGATCTTTCATTTATGTTCAACATCAACAAGGTTGAGTAGGTTATTCATTTTGATGAAAGAGGAATTACTATGATGGAGTCATAGTCGTTCACTGAACCTATTAAGTTGTTGATTACATGAAGTCGATTTCTAATATTTCCGCCATTGGAACGATCATGTATGCCAACAGACACACATGCCATGATGTAACATATGCTTAGAGCATAATAAGTCAATAACAAGTTAATTCCCATGATGGGGCTTGTGAAAGCCTTAAAGAACATCTTTGAGATTCTTGAGAAGAATTAAGGATTCGTTCATATGTTTGGATGATATAATGAGTTGTGTGTTGAAGGGTTGCATAAACTTTAGTTTTCAAACCGATTAGGATTTGTTGAAATCCTAGGCTGATTTTATTGACTTAAGAGTGAGAGACTAGGGAAGTGTTTTAGTTACGTACATTGCAAATTCTACAAAAGGAATCTAAGTAAATTGTGATAAAATGGTCAACGTAGGGAATGAGAGTAAATTCCTCTACTAATGACTTTATCACAAGTTATGCGATAACAATGGGAGCATCTTTCAAGTTAAAGAGCCCAAGTCTGGTAAGAATAGTAGACATATACTTAGATAAATTCATGTTATTAGATATAACATTGAAAAGAAGAAAATAACAATTAATAAAGTTGGAATATATGGATATTTGGTATATCCACTTGCCAAGCTTTTATTGCATTTCAACTAGTGTAAAAGGTACACTAAAGATTATGAGATATGAAGTAGTAATAGTGTATTGACTATTCATATATGATAATCACATTTATCGTTTGAGTTTCTTTAAAACTCACCCATTACTTTGTTATATCCAAATAGGTTGTAGAGACAAATTGAACCCTATTAAAGTGAACTGGATTGACATAGTATACGCCCCTGGTTACTTAAAGAAGGTGACGTCTCGAAGTGACTAGAGTGTGATGCGATTGATGGCAAGTTCAAGGGCCATAGAGTCATATGAGATGACTAGTCGATCACATTGGCAGACTGTATGGGACACTCTGTCGGGCAGTGACCGCTTATAGAGTTCTGGTAATTCATAAAGCCTGGTCATGGTAAGAGCTGCTATAGTATTCTTATGAGTCAATTCTTTTGACTAAAGACTATTCGCCCAAGTTGGCACAATTTTCTGATTGGCTTTGATTTATGCTCTACGACTATCGTAAATGAGGTCAGATGAGTATATTTTGGGTCATGATGAACCGTGGCTAAACAAAGAGAATAGTGCGATAGGAATTATCCACCCCCTTGTCAGGGTTGTTTGAAATCTCAAGGCCACCCGAGGAGTAGTGAACTGGTAATGTGTGGCCACGCTCGGAAGGTATCTACGGTAGATAATTCCGGTCAGACAGTTATACTCCAGATCGAGGAAACCACTCAAGATATGATCACATGCAAGTACGACCTGCGAGACACCTTGCATTGAGTGGGAGATTGTAATAGGACAAGAGAATTGGTGACGCACACTTGTCTCGGACAAGTGGGAGATTGTTGGAGTATGTGTCCTCAACAATAGTGCGATCACATGTTTAAATCTCATATTAACAATACGTGAGGGATGATTCATTTATATAGTCAACTGATCAACATTTATCAGTAATGATCAGCTAACTAGAGTTAGACATTACTGTCGTTTGACGGTGGTGATCAGTTGATCCCTAAAGGTCACAACTAAAGGACAATTCCCTTAATAGATAAATTGATTAATTGTATGACGATACAAGTTAATCAATTCCTTAAAATTGAACAATTCATTTTGAGAGAGAATATTTATATCTTATTATAATGGGATTAAATAAGATTTATTTTAGTAATTGAAATACTTTATCACTAAAATTATTTATTGTTTGTGAAACAATAATGATAAGAATGAATGGTTAATTATAATTACAGAATGTTGTGAATTATAATTATATGACCCATTTTATTTATGTGATCAAGTACCACTAGTCAATTTATTGTATGTGATTTAATTAATTTATAAAATGATATTTATTTGATAAATATGTATTAAATTAATTAATAAAATGTAACATACTACATGTGACATATTGTGTGACAAATGACAAATTAACAAAATAAAATGGTAGTCCATTTTATAAGGTGGACCGAAATGGAGGGAGTAGTAGTGGGTTGTGGTTATATTATTTTATGTGATAAAAGATATATAATCATGGCTATTGTTTACTAGCCTCAAAAACCTACACTACTTTTCTTACACACCTATATTTTGTAGAAGAGAAAAAGAGAAAGAGAAGATGCTCTCTTTGGCACTACCCTACCCGGCCACTTCCTACTCTTTTATGAGAATTGTTCTCATTTTTTACACTACTCATTCATTCATTCATACTACATGAAAAATACATATTTCTCTCTACCTCTCTCTAAAAACAAGTTTTTAGAAAACAAGAAATTATTCATAAATTCTAATAACAATATTAGATTACTAGTGTAGTAATAGTGATAATATTAGAATTAATTTTAAGGGTACTATTATATTAATCTAGTTAATTAATATACTAGTTTAAGGGATAGGTCTTGGGTGCAATCAAAGGATGATATCTACATTGGGATTTTTGGAGGATTATCCACCATATTAAGCTCAAGAACAAATAAGGAAGGTGACCTTATTTGTGCCCTTATTTCGAGCCACTCAACAATGTAATGGACATTGTTTTTCTTTATTAATCTCTTATTTTGTTATGCATGCACTAGATCCAAAGAACAAACATTAAGAAGTCAATTAGTTCATTATTAAAAGAGTCTAATAAGAGGTATATGAACCTAACAATAAAGGCATTATCACTAGAATATGATATGAGCTAAACCCACAATCGGTAGGACAGTCCAAAAGAGGTGGGATAAATGAGCTAAACCCATACTTGGCAGAACGACACAAGTAGGCATAAAGGCATTATAAAATGGGTACGACTCAACCAAGCTATACGAATCAACTTGGAATGAGACTAATAATGTAATGAGCCGATGATAATCCAAGTAAAACATTTCATGCCAAATTATATTCATGAATATGAATAAGTAACCCATTTCTTCAATATTTGTCACTTGAATAAAAATGTAAACAAACGGAAATGAACCATTTAAAATAAGCAAAACAAGCATTCAATTATAAATGACTCAAATGTAAGATAAACCATTTACTACTCTCAAGGCATAAATAATTAAATTGGACTCATATTAAAATGGAAACATGTCATTTCATATACAAATGAGATAATTAATGAATGTATTTCACAATTATAAATCATGTGAGAAGAATATAAAAATGAAATTGACGTCGTTGTTGTCGAGTATACTAAGGCCTGAGATTTTCTTCACAGTTGGCCCAGTTTTCCCAACAACCGTCAATGGCAATTCAGATATGAAAATAAATGATATGCAAATTTGTGTTCAGAAAGAGGTCATGCTCTTCACTTTAGAGATTTTAAAATAAGGTGATGTCTTCAAATAGTACATTCTTATGGTGCAAAGTACAATTCAAAAACTAGGATAACATGCTAACATACTATAGAAGTCAAATGAATAATACCACAGCAAACAAAAACGGGCATGTTTTCCACCATCAACGTATGGTAGAGTACGTATAAGCTTGGAAGGATGAATGAAAGCATGGAGTAACTGCTACCCCAATAGAAAAATTATTCTTCAATATACACTCGAGACGGACGCAAATAAATTGGCTCAAACCCAAGCTAGAAAGTCGTCTAAAAACAGCCTCAAACAAGACTGACCCGACACAACCCATTATTCGACCAAAACCACAGTTTGAACCCATCTTAAGACGAGTTTTAAGCATACAAAAGATGAAATATTTCCCATACAAATGACCCAATTTATACATGGATATGCACTTGAGACGAAAATAAGAAAGTTAGCTCGAACCACCAACCAAACATTGACCAAAACCATGTATAAGACCATCTCACAGCTCCCTTTTTTCACATTTTCGAGCAGCCTCTTTTGAGCTATATGCAAAAACTCACTTGTTCTTTCGACAATCATAGAAATGAGAACCACCATAAGAACAAATACAATATCCCTATTCTCGACTACAATTGAAAATCTTTCAACAAATTGATATTATGATCCTTCTATTCAAAATAAATAATTAGAGATACTAGCAATCTTTGGCCGACCTATTTGCGTTAAATACATGTTACTCTCGTTTCGTTTTCAATTGATGTTGACTAGACCCGGTCCATCATCATCCACAAAATTTAGAAGAATAATTGTGAAATGGTATCATCATCCACAAAATTTCGTTTTCAATTGCTATGTTGTATTACGTATTTTAGAAGAATAAAGTGTATTGCCATCTCATTGCTATTTGGTCCAATTTGCAATAAATATCTCATAGCGAAATCAAGTCACCAAGAAGAGAATGCCACTAATAAGAAGGGAACACATTATAATGAAAATCCACAAGAATTGACAGTAAGTTGAGAAAATATAAAGCATACACATAGCAGCCCATGAAAGTAGGAAATTGCACAGGTTTAATTTCGACATTTTTGTCGAGTAACATATCACCGTTACCTTAAACGCTCCTTATTCTTTGAATAAACGTTCCCTAAAGCTTGAGTCTTCCACCGGGTCTTCGAAACCTTCAACAAGGAGCACGAACACGAAGAGATTAAGGCAAAAATCGAAACTTTTATAAGACGGCAAAAATCAAAACCATTACAAAACAGAGACTTTATTACCTTGAAAGAAGGAGGAAGGAAAGAGGAAGAGAATGGTGCAAGAATTAAGGAAAAAGGATGGAAAACGGAGGAGAAATCCGGGTTTGTAGGTCGAGTTTTAATGGAGATTTAAGGTGTGCTGCTGTTTTTTTTAAAAGAAAAGACCAAAAACGATCCGGAATAACAAACATGCACATAATAATGTGCAAAGATCTCTATGAAAAACTAATGCTTGCTCGAAGAAGGATCAATGAGTAAAGCAGATGCAACAAAAACCTTGAAATTGCATTGAGAGGCTACCAAAAAAAATGCGAGATACTTGGGTCCCTCCCTTTATACAGCAAAAACAGCGATTTATAATTTCACCTGCCGAAGTGACTGACTTTGCTCGGATCCAACTAATCACTTTCCACAACCAACATTCAACAATCTCTAGTCTTCTTCATCAACCGAAAATTCAGATCTCCATTCCAAACCAATACAGAAATTGGAGAAAGAGACCAAAAACAAAATACTTCTAAAAAAAAAAATTACTAAAAGAGTTGCTAAGATCAATTCCTGTGATTAAAATCTCATAAATGTTTTCTATTTAAATTCCTGTTTATCTTAAACCTTCAAGCTAAAGATGTATTGATTGTATGTAACTCTCCTGTGCTAAAATGGAGAGTTAAGACAATCATATCTTAAAGAAGGTAGAAAATAAATCAAGAAAATGGACTGAAGAAAACTTTTCAAAAGAAGAAAAAGAAGTTGCTGGGGATGATGGGAATCAAGAGAGACACATCCTCTTATTCTGAGATTTTTAAGACTTTTAGAAAAACTTTCCTCTCTCTAAAATTTTAGAGAGAAAGAGGAGCGTTTCATCCTTATTTTTAAGGTGTACTGCTGTTGTTTGTTGTTGCTGTATGAATTTGAAAAAAGGAAGAAAGGAGGAAAGGGAATACGGGTTGGGAATTGGGATTGGTCCCTCGGTCCAATTGTGAGGGTGAGTGAGTGTAATAAAATAATAGAAGTAGGTATATGTGTGTTGTTGATACGGGATTGGTCGAGAAAAGATTAGTCTCACAAGTGGAAATGTGACGGTCGATAGTTAGACGAACTTTCGTCTTAAACCTACTATAATTTAAGACGGAAGTTTACTATTAATATTATTTATTATTACATTATTATTACTATCCGACTAAAGTACGTATTTTTATATAAATTAAGCTTTAAAATTATAGCTTTAATAAAAATTATGTTTTAAAATGAATTAATTAAATTAAAGAATTTAGAAATATAAAATAAATTAATTAAACGGTTAAATAAATTTTAATTGTCAAAATGAGAAATTCGCGGGTGTTACAACACATACTCCAACAATCTCCCACTTGTCCGAGACAAGTGTGCGTCACCAATTCTCTTGTCCTGTTACAATCTCCCATTCAATGCAAGGTGTCTTGCAGGTCGTACTTACATTTGATCATATCTTGAGTGGTTTCCTCGATCTGGAGAGTAACTGTCTGACCAGAATTATCTAGCGTAGATACCTTCCGAACGTGGCCACGCATTTTCAGTTCACTACTCCTCGAGTAGCCCTGAGATTTCAAACAACCCTGATAAGGGGGTGGACAATTCCTATCGCATTATTCCCTTCGTATAGCCACAGTTCATCATGACCCAAAATATACTCATTTGACTTCAGTTACTACAGTCGTAGAGTATAAATCAAAGCCAATCAGAAACTTGTGCTAACTTGGGCGAATAGTCTCTAGTCAAAAGAATCGACTCATAAGAATATTATAGTAGCTCTTGCCACGACTAGGCTTTATGAATTTCCAGAACTCTATAAGAGGTCACTGTCCGACAGAGTGTCCCTTACAGTCTGTCTATGTGATTGACTAGTTATCCCATATGACTCTATGGCACTTGAAATTGTCATCAATCGCATCACACTCTAGTCACTTCGAGACGTCACCTCCTATAAGCAACCAGGGCCGCATAATATGTCAATCCAGTTCACTTCAATGGGGTTCAATATTGTCTCAACAACCCATTTGGATATAACAAAGTAATGGATGAGTTTAAAGAAACACAAACGATAAATGCGATTATCGTATATCAATAGTCAATACACTATTACTAATTCATATCTTATAATCTATAGTGTATTTTTTACACTAGTTAAAATGCAATAAAATCTTGGTAAGTGGATATACTATGTATCCATACATTCCAACTTTATGAATTGTTATTTCCTTCTATTCAACGTTATTTCTAATAACATGAATTTATCTAAGTATATGTCTAGTCTTATTACTAGACTTGGCCTCTTATACTTGGAAGATGCTCCCGCCGTTATCATATAACTTGTGATAAAGTCTTTGGTAGAGGGATCTACTATCATTCCCTATGTTGACCATCTTATCACAATGTACTTAGATTCCCTTTGTAGAACTTGCAATGGTTGAAACTAAAATATTTCTTTAGTCTCTTACTCTTAAATCAATAAAATCAGCCTAGGATTTCGATAAATCCTTATAGGTTTGGAAACTAAAGTTTGTGTAACCCTTCAACACACAACTTAGTATATCATCCAAACATAAGAACGAATCCTCAATTCTTCTCAAGAATCTTAAAGGATGTTCTTTATGGCTTTCAAAAGACCTTTATTCAAATTAACTTGTTATTGACTTATTATGCTCCAAGCATATGATTCATCACGGCGTGTGCATTTAATGGCATACATAATCGTTCTAATGGTGGAAACATTAGAAATCGATTTCATGTGATCAACAACTTATTTAGGTTCAGTGAATGACTATGACTCTATCATAGTAATTCCACTTTCATCAATATGAACAACCTACTTAACCTTGTTGATGTTAAACAGATATGAAAGAACTTATCATCATAAGGCTCTCGACACTATGCCAAAATTCTCTCAAATTTAACACATAGATTCGGAAATCTAGAATATATTACACCTTTTCCCAGTCTCCCAATCACTCTTTCATAGAGGAGAGCATTGGTACATTATTCTCAATGAGTAATATGTTATCAACATATAAGACATGGAAAAATAATTCTGGCTCCCACTTAACTTCATGTATAAATATGATTCTTCAATCATGTGAATGAAACCATTCTCAATTATCACATGAACGAAAAGTATGATTATTATAATCCTTTGATGCTTGCTTAAGACCATTCTAGGATCGCTTAAGTAAGCATTGCATAATATGTTAGAATTATTAGATCTTTATTTAAGGTTTTGTGTTCTTTACACATCCTTTCTCTAAATTTCCATTTTAGAAAAGCGAAATTTTAATATCATTTGCCATTCTTCATCAGAATGAAATGTGGCAATTGTTGGAAATATTAATCTCTTTAATTTACATATTCATACATGAAATAATTTATTTAGTCATAAAATAAAAGCTAGATCTTATGCATGCAAACTTTAATAAAAGAGATGGAAAAATCTATTTCTCACCATCTTATTTCGGCCATTTAGGCACCAACAAGATCTCCTTCTTGTTAGTTCTTGAGCTTTCCTTATAATGGATGAACAATGTTCAAATTAGAACCTCTCCCAAAAGCATATAGCCAAGGTGTTACTCTTAATAATTAATAATATTATGAACTAGTAATATTATTAATCTAGCTTAAAATTGACCCAAAATATTTATTTTATTCTCCTCTATTTCGGTTTAGAGAAGAGAGTTTTTGTGGTTTTTCTTTCTCTAAAAATGTCTCACAAAAATGTAGAGAATAATCAATTTTCTTACACTAGAAAATTATGTGTTGAAGAAGTGAATAATAAAAGAAAAGCCCATTGTCTTTTCTATGTAGAAAACAGGTTGGAGGGGGAAGGAGAGCCCAATGCATGGTCTTGTGTTCTTCTCAAGACAAGAATAGGCATGCATGGCTAGTCATTAGGCATAATCATTATGTTTTCCACTTAAAATAAAAACACAATATAAACCTTATACTCCCTCCATATTTTCGGCACATTTAACATAAAATGGATGGTCCATTTTATTTTTTGTCATTTGTCAATTGTAACATATGTGACATGTTACTTGACATATGAAATTGTAATGTATTTTTAACATATTAAAAATCAACATACTCATACAATATGTCATATACAAAATCGACTAGTAATTCGTAATTACTTGTGCCAAAACGGTTTATCAAATTATAAATTACAACGTCTTGTATTTATAATAAATTATTCATTCAATTTCAATTTCAATTGTTTCGTTAACAATAATTTTATCTAAGTAATAAAACAATTCGATTACTTAGACCGTATCTAATTTAATCAAATTCCAATAAGACACGTTAAGTTTACTCACAAAATCACCCATCAATTTTAAGCAATTTAATTAACTCGTATCGACATACGATTAATTAAATAATCAATTAAGAGCGTCACCCTTTAGGTATGACCTAAGGGGATCAACTGATCACCACCGTCGCACGACAGTAATGTCAAACTCTAGTCAGCCAATCATTACCGATATGTGTGGACCAGTTGACTGTAAAATATTACATCCTACATGTATTCTTAAAATGAGATTTAAACATGTGATCATCATGATCGACAGTTGTGATCACATTATTGTCGGAGGACACTTATTCCTACAATCTCCCACTTGTCCTCGACAAGTGTGCGTCACCAATTTTCTTGTCCTATTACTATCTCCCACTTAATGCAAGATGTCTTTCAGGTCGTATTTGCAAGTGATCATATCGAGAGTGGTTTCCTCGATCTGGAGAATAACTGATTGACCGGAGTTATCTACCATAGATACCTTCCGAGCGTGGCCACGCATTTCCAGTTCATTACTCCTCAAGTGGCCCTGAGATATTGTTTTAACCCTGATAAGGAGGTGGACAATTCCTATCGCACTATTCCCTTCGACTAGCCACAGCCATCATAACCCAAAATATGCCCATTTGACCCCATTTACGAAGGTCGTAGTAAAATAAATCAAAGTTAATCTGAAACTGTGCCACCTTAGGCGAACAGTCTTTAGTCAAAAGAATCGACTCATTAGAATACTATAGTAGCTCTCGCCATGACCAGGCTTTATAAATTTAACAGAACTCTATAAGCGGTCATAACGCCCGACAAAGTGTTCCTAACAGTCTGCCTATGTGATCGACTAGTCATTTCACATGACTCTATGGCACTTGAACTTTCCATCAATCGCATCACACTCTAGTCACTTCGAGACGTCAACTCATACAAGTGACTATGGGCAAATACCATGTTAATCCGGGTTCACTTTAACGAGGTTCAATATTGTCTTTACAACCCGTTTGGATGTAACAGAGTATAAAAGGAGTTTTTATATTTTAAAAACTCGAACGACAAATGTGATTATCACATATGAATAGTCAATACTTGATTAATACTTCATAATTTTATAATCCATTTTCATCTTATATGTAGTTGTTCATCTCAATGCAATTGAAATAACATATGACATGACTCATCATGTTAAGCTCATGAGAAGGCGTTGGTTAGTAGGTTTTATCAACTTATTGTACCTTACGCAACCTTACTACATACTCGTTTTCCTTTGTAATGTATACATTTGCATTACAAAACTTTCTGAGTACGTGGCTAGATCCATTCTAGACATAAACTCTCTAGCCTTAGAATAGCTCCCACTGTTTTCACAGTGTGTGGGATCCATCCTCTTGCTCATCTCATGATTGCAAGTGTACTCAATTTCCGTTGTGAGTATCTCTCATTGTTCTTTATTGCCTAGAACGATTCTAGCAAATCTATTTCTTAAATAACATAGCCACAATGGTTCCTTGACCATCTTCACGTGTTTTGAATATGGTTTTGTCTGAAACCTTTCGCAATCTCAATTGTCATTCGTGTAACACCCTTACACAAATTAGTTAATTGCGTCAAAAACACTTAACTTTCCATCCTTAATGCTTCCTCAAGCACTTAAGAATAATCTATATGGCTACTTGGTTACTTTTACTTAAATTCGATTTTGAAACAATTCATCATACTCAAAGTATATGAAGTGTTGTACATCATTACTCATTTAATTGATCCGGCAGCGGAAACAAATGGAATCAATCAAATATGTTCAATTCGATTGAACTAATCATGAATCTTATCAACATAAGACTTCTTATTTGATGCTAATATCATGTAGATTTATCTCCATAAATCCGGATATTAAAGATGTATTATAATATTCCATAAGTGTCAAATCATTCCCAATGATCAATATGTCATCCACATATAAGACTAATTAAAAATTCCGTAACTCCCACTAAACTCCATGTATAAACACAACTTCTCGACTTATCGAGAAAAGTTTTATAACATGATCAAAACATTTATTCCAACTCATTGATGTCCTACTTAAGACCCTCTCTTAAGTTCCACATTATCTTAGGATTGCAAGAATCTACAAAACTCAAGACATGTATTGAATACATTCCTTCTAATTGAAGAAGTGGGTTTTAGATTCACTTGCTATATGTATATCATCATAATGAAACACAATCCCTAAGAAGATCCAAATAGACTTAAGCATTTCTACTAGTGCAAAACCCTTTGCCACTAATCAAGCTTTGATATCTCTCTTTGATATCCAACAATTCCACTTGGAATTTATTTCGGATTTTCATGGCTCTAAGCCTTGTATTGAGTTGTGACTTAAACACTCTTATTTAAGTCATATGATCATTAGTTTCCAAAAGTAACTTGAATCAAACAATTTCTTTGTAAGTTGCAAGCTCTTTACTTTCAAAAAGTAACACTAATTCATCATCTTCAACAAGTGATGACTTTAACCTCCTAGGTTTTTGAAAAAAAACAACGTCTTACACAAAACGTCTCATGTAGCCAAGAAAGACCAGTTTCTTGCGACATAACATTCTTTGTGGCTCTTAAACAATTTCTCCCACTCTGTCTTCTAGAAATAAACTTGTATTCTAGAAAGGCATATTCACGAGCCACAAACCCATTGTACTCGTGATTATAGTAAGGAAAAATGAGCATTTGTTTCTTTTGAAACTTACAAACATGGTACCCTACCATTTCATATCTCATATGATTCGTTTTAGATTTAGTGGAAAAATAATTTAGACAAAATGATAAAATCCCCAAAAGTATCAAGTAACTAAAAGTAACTTGATTAAATTTCAAACCATATCGAATAGCGTTTGATTTCTTATCCAACCACACATTATCCCATAATGCATGCTAAGAGAGATTAACTTGTGATACTATATCACATTTCCTTTGGCTTATATCAAAGTCTTCACTTTGATAGAACTCTTTGAACTTCTTCAAAAATTTATCTATTTACCTTATTAAGTGAACACATTAGTGTCAACTTAAATCGTTGGTAAAAGAAAATGATCAACCTATTTTGGATCAATGATTTACAACCTCGATCTCCTTTCAACCAAAAGCACGAGACATCTTGCTTTGAATACAAGATACGCATATACCATAAGATTAACAATCTAATGGTTCCAAGAGTACTCGATAACTCTTTGCGTTCATCATTCCAGAATTTAAGGTTTAATCTTGGGTTACCAATTTGAGTCTTGCATCATCTACATGATATGTCATTCTAGTTTGGTTTATAATACAATCACCTTGATAATGGGCTAGCCATACATCAAATCATGGTGTATAGGGTCACAAAAGTGAAACCTCTTTTGTATCTTAACAAGTTTATATTCTTATTTAGAGTTTATGCACTTAATAGTCACAATTAAGTACAACTTTAAACCCAAAAACTAGATTGAGTACACAATGACTCTATCTCTCAACATCATTGTTACTAGTCGTCATATTCTAATCATCCTATGTATCAAATACAATGATGAAAACCACCATCGGTTTCTAATATTGACGAAGTAGAATTAGCAAAATTTATGTCAATCAAATAAACATTTAAAGAAGAAGGTCCCATTAGATGTCCCACAACTAACTTGTTGGTTCTTCAATAATTTGGGGTAGTTTCCTTTCTAGCGTCCAACAATTAAGACAATGGAAACTTTATCGGTCGGGATTGATAGGTTTAGTATTGTTATTCTCAATAACGTTACTTTTAACATTACCTTGTATCAATTCCATTCTAATTTTACTTCTTTGAACCTCACGCTTTTCTTAACGGTTTAAGAGAATGCTCCCACTCATTTCAATGAGTCTTTGCTAAGAGAAGCAAAATTGAAATTCATGAAGACTACTCTTCATTCGTTTGTTTTAGTCTTAAAACTTTTATTGAAGTGGTTGCGGTATTTTGGTCAATTTTGATTTCCAACAAATCTAGTTACCAAAATGATGTAACGTTTCAAAGTACTTAACTCAATTAAGCATATGAGAAACAATTTATTGTAAGTAGATATGTTAGTCAAGAATCAAAAACCCTTTTGATCACAAATAACTTTTATCTATACTCTTCACAAGAGATCCTTACAATGGATAATACGAGGTTTTTAGAAGAAAATTTAAATTTTTGTCTTTAGTTACGATGTTTAAATAGAGATTTGGACTAAAATCGAAATGATATCATATATAAAATTGAGGTAAAGAAATAGAACAATATGATAACGGAATAATGAAAACAAAACATTTATCGTTATAATAATACTTGTAAATAATATAACAAGATATGAGCATTTATATAATGACCTCTACCCAACTATTATAAATGATTCCAAGACCCAAATTCATATTAACTTGGGCACAATAAAGCCGATTCAACCCTCATCAATATAACTCGGTGGATTAACTCTTTAATCGATTCTACTTTTAGAACTCTTGGTCGATAAAATTACATTAATATTTATCTTTAGACCGAAACACATCCGACAACCGTCGAGAATACTTTCGTTGAGTTCAACCAAAATTTCGAATAAATGTGTCCATGATCCAAATTTACATCAACTTGGGCATCGGTAAAGCCTAATACAACCCTTGTCTTTATAAATTCGGTGGGTAGACATTTATCACCCACTTCCCCTACGTAGCAAGGTTTGTACCCCGGTAAGGCCGAGCGCGCTCCCTCACGAAATAGGTTTTCATGGTTTCTAATTTTTGGTAAGGCTAAGTCTCAATTGTTAATTTTAGCGAGATGTCATGTCAATTTATTATCTATCACGTTTTAAGTGAACTAAAGCGGTGAACTACGATAATTGTAATTGACACGGTCGATTTACTTGATTTAATGATAATGCATGTTTTAGTTATGGCGATTTAGCGATGCATGCAACATACAAATAAAATGCAAAGCATAAATAAAATCCTAGTATGGCCTTCCTAAAATAGTAAATCTAATAAACTATTACAAATTCAGAAACCAACTCCTTTGGTCCCTTGAACTTCGGTCTTGGCACGCATTTCAAGGCAACACTTTCTTTGATGGATCGCCTTCTCTAATGGCACCGTCTTCAAGGAACTCCGGAATAATTAAATTACAAAATGAATTACATAATTTCCTATTATACATTTATAATAAAATAAAAATAAATCTATTAAATTACAAAACAGTGATACGAGATCACAATAATTACAACCAAATCGATATTCCCATACATTTCGGGTAATACCAATTAAAACTAAGGCCATACTAAGTAAAATTACATAATTCAAAAATTACATAAAATTAAAATATGACAATCATAAATAAAATGCAGCATTATAATATGTATGAGCATGCCAAATTTTATGCTAAATCGCCTTTAAGAGCCAATATCGTATATTAATCGGTTTTTACGGATTTGTGTGATTTAACTTATTAAAATCACAATAATTACATAAATTCATATTTATGTACAAGTTAATTACCCTAACCATCTTAGGAGTCAAAATTAGTCTCCACTAATATTTGACAATAATTAAACTTGATTTCTTAATATTGTTCATAAATGGACCCAAAAACACAAAATTATGCTATAAACTTCAAATTAAATAATAAAAATTTCAAATAATTTCGAAATTTGAAATTTAAACTCATGAACATTCTAGAAAAATACCATGACACTCATAATGTTCAAAACTTAGGTTAAAAATTTTGAAAATTTATCGAGAAAAACAATGTTGCGGTTTATCGGTTTTAACAATTATGACCATAAAAATATGAAAAAAATTATATTCATCAACTTTTCACTTTTAGATCTAAAATATATGATAAAATGCAACATGTGACGTTTTTCCTTAGTCATGAAGTATGTTTTAGCATTATTACTAATTATAGTTACTATTTATGTGATTTTTCATCAAAAATTCATACATCATGCATAAAGACTTCATTATAGCCAATATTTTACACACATCTTGTAAAATTGCATGTGACAAAATACTAAATTTCCATGACCAGATTCGAAATATAACTCATATTAACCTATTTACCCATTTAAATACGATTTTAACTTAAAAATCCATATTTCGAGCAAAACAACTCATTTTAACATGAAAATTTACAGGCCATCCGTAGATAATATATCTGAAAATATATCCAAAAACCACCAAACAATTCGAAGTTTAGCTATTTTTCGTCCAAAAATAACATTTTTATCATAAAAAACACATTTTAATGCCAATATTATATAAAATGAATAATAAAATCCATAAATAAACCAAAATGTTCTAAAAATCACTTAGGACCAGAAACTTTTAACATACAAGGTTATTTTTAGGTATATCTTCATAAAACCAAATTAATTAGTTTTGTATATTAAACATATAACTCGGAAAAACTATAAACCGATTTGCATGCAAACAACCTAAGGCTCTTGATACCACTTGTTGGAAATATTAATCTCATTAATTTACATATTCGTGTATGAAATAATTTATTTAGTCATAAAATAAAAGCTAGATTTTATGCATGCAAACTTTAATAAAAGAGATGGACAAATCTATTTCTCACCATCTTATTTCAGCCATTTGGGCACCAACAAGATCTCCTTCTTGTTAGTTCTTGAGCTTCCCTTATAATAGATGAACAAGGTTCAAATTAGAACCTCTCCCAAAAGCATATACCCAAGGTGTTACTCTTAATAATTAATAATATTATGAACTAGTAATATAATTCATCTAGCTTAAAATTGACACAAAATATTTATTTTATTCTCCTCTATTTCGGTTTAGAGAAGAGAGTTTTTGTGGTTTTTCTTTCTCTAAAAATGTCTCACAAAAATGTAGAGAGTAATCAATTTTCATACACTAGAAAATTATGTGTTGAAGAAGTGAATAATAAAAGAAAAGCCCTTGTCTTTTCTATGTAGAAAACCGGTTGGAGGGGGAAGGAGAGCCCAATGCATGGTCTTGTGTTCTTCTCAAGACTAGACTAGGCATGCATGGCTAGTCATTAGGCATAATCATTATGTTTTCCACTTAAAATAAAAACACAATATAAACCTTATACTCCCTCCATATTTTCGGCACATTTAACATAAAATGGATGGTCCATTTTATTTTTTGTCATTTGTCAATTGTAACATATGTGACATGTTACTTGACATATGAAATTGTAATGTATTTTTAACATATTAAAAATCAACATACTCATAAAATATGTCATATACAAAATCGACTAATAATTCGTAATTACTTATGCCAAAACGGTTTATCAAATTGTAAATTACAACGTCTTGTATTTATAATAAATTATTCATTCAATTTCAATTTCAATTGTTTCGTAAACAATAATTTTATCTAAGTAATAAAACAATTCGATTACTTACACCGTATCTCATTTAGTCAAATTAGAATAAGACACGTTAACTTTACTCACAAAATCAATCGTCAATTTTAAGCAATTTAATTAACTCGTATCGACATACGGTTAATTAAATAATCAATTAAGAGCGTCACCCTTTAGGTATGACCTAAGGGGATCAACTGATCACCACCGTCGCACGACAGTAATGTCAAACTCTAGTCAGCCAATCATTACCGATATATGTGGACCAGTTGACTGTAAAATATTACATCCCACATGTATTCTTAAAATGAGATTTAAACATGTGATCATCATGATCAACAGTTGTGATCGCATTATTGTCGGAGGACACTTATTCCAACAACAATTCCTAACATGATTTATCTTGATCAACATCTTCATGTCAATCTATGCATTTAAGTACTCTAAAGCTCTATTGCCTTAAAGTAAATCTACTCTTGAGATTGTAATGATATGGCTATTATACAACAAGGTTGATTTGGAACTATTCGCAATTGATCATTCAATAGGTGATCATTACTTTCAAAAAGTAACATATTAATAATAAGACATGTGTATTTTACTCCCACTCTATCTCAATAGATTATAGTTCCATTACTTTCAAAAAGTAACACATTAACTATAAGACATGTTTATGATGATCTACTCCCACTCTATCTCTTAGAAATACTTCTAACTTCTCAAGAGATAGCTTTATGAGCCATAAATTTATATGGTGAAGTAATACTAGTTCGTCTAACAAACGTGTTAGCTCATAAATAGACCGTCTCTTATAATGGTAGTTTGATTCACGTAATATGCGCGTCTGATTCATGTCATTTGTTAAATAGACTTGCTATTTTAGGTATCTCCAGACTGACCCTCCAGATTAAAATAAAAATCCCCAAAAGTTCAACAACTCAACCCGACTCATATTAGTTTGATCTTATGGGTAGTGACACAAGATCATAATCCATATATAATAAATCAAATTCATTACTAAGATCTTTGTCACCACGATCGGATCGTAATATTTTAATTCTTTTTGTACAATTAGTTCTTTACTTCATTTAGAAATTCTTTAAATTTCTGAAATGCTTCACTTTTATATTTGATTAAGTAAACATACCCATATCTACTTAAATCATCGATAAAAGTGATGAAGTAGTCATAATTTCCCCTTGCGGTGATGCTAATTGGACCACATACATCGGCATGTATCAGTCCCAACAAATCACTTGCTCGTGTCCCTTTACCACTAAAGGGAGTACGAATCATTTTGCGAAGGAGACAAGATTCACATATCCCATATGATTGAAAATCAAATGGTCCAATAAATCCAGTCGATACTAGCCTTTTAATGCGTTTCTCATTTATGTGACCTAATCGAAAAAGCCAAATGTACAAATCATTTGGATCACTTGTTATGAGTCTTTTGGATTGTATGTTATAGATATCTTTGCTTGAGTTTAAAGTTTCAATAACATAAATGCCATTAATTGAAGTGCCTTGGCCTATGGCCAAGTTATTCTCAAAAATTTCACAATAATTATTCTTAATAGCAAAATAAAATCCTTCCATATCTAACAAGGCAACGGAAACGATGTTCTTTGATAAAGAAGGTACAAAATAATAATTTTGTAAGTACAACTCAAAGCCATTAGCTAAAACAAGTACATAAGTACCTTTTGAAGTGGCGGCTACCCTAGCTACATTTCCTAGTCGGAGATCTACATCACCCTTGTTTAGCTTTTCCACACTTCCAAGCCCCTGTAATTGATTACAAAGGTGAAAACCACAACCGGTATCCAATACCCATGTTGAGGTGGAGGTATAATTTATATCAATAACAAAGATTTCGGAAAAATATTACCAAGTGGAGTGACAAGTCCAACACTGATATCTTCCAAATACTTGGGGCAATTACGCTTCCAATGGCCCATGACATTACAATAATGACATTCGTCGTAGGATTGGGCACCCTTCTTGGTTTTGGTTGTGGTAGTCTCACTATCTTCTTCCAATCCATTATCGGGTTTGAGTTTCTTACCCTTCTTTGCTTTTCCTTTATTAATACCATTACTCCTTCGGTTACAAGGACATTCTTGCTAGAACTCCCACTCAATAAGATATTTCTCCTTGCTTCTACAAACAAGGATGCCTTGGAATTTGTGAGATTCTCCTCACAAGATTCTCTTACCAAGGAGGTGGGCATGAATACGGGAGTGGGAGGTGTGGAAGTGGTAAGGTAGCAAAGATTTCCATCCTCACCAATGCCAAAGCGTAGTTCTCTAATCGGGTCATTGTCATACAAGAAGCATTTTTCATTGAATGATTGGAGCCACGAATTAATGGTGATTGGTGTAAGAGTATTAGATGAATCCATTGCGGATAAATAACTACAAAAAATGGAGATGAAGGAAACAATTAACATTTATCGTTATAATACTTGTAAATATTAATACAAGTATAGCTTGGTGGGTTAACCTTTTTAGCCGATTCTACAATTAGAACTCTCGGTCGATGATTTTACATTAAATTCATCTTTAGCCCGAACCTATTGCGGCTACGGTCGGAAAATACCTTCGTTGAGATCAACCAAACTTTCGAAGTGTAATAACTACTTATTACCCCACTTACCTAACGTCAATAGAGGCACCCCGAAAAAATGTATTGTACCCCTTATGAAATTTAGATTCATGGGCTCCTACTATTTGGCAAGGCTAAGTCTCAATCTTTTAAAAGTAAAGGTCCTGTCAATTTATTATCTATCAATTTTAAGTGAGCTAAAAGTCAAATTATCGATAATTATAATTGATACAGTCGAAGACTCGATATGATATGCATGTGTTGTTATGGCGATTTGGCAATACATGCAACATATTAAAAGAAATGCAAAACAAATATAAATTCCTAGTATGGCCTTCCTAAAATAGAAAATCAAACAATCTATTACAAATTCAAAAACCAACTCCTTTGGTCCCTTAAATCTTCAAGTGGCACGCCTCCCAAGAACACCGTCTTTGTCAGTACGCCTTTTCGAATGGCACCGTCTTGAAGAAAATCCGGAATTACAAATAATAATAAAAAAAACATAGCTATTCCTATTATACATTTATAAAATGAAAAACTAGTAAAAATAAAAGTGATACGAGATCATATTAAATTACAACCGAATCAATATCCCCTTACATTACGGGTAATATCGATTAAAATCTAAAGCTATACTAAGATAAAATTACATAATTCAAAATTACATAAATAAAATATGACATTCAACAATGAAATATGCAGCAGTATAATATGTGTCTATCATGCCAAATTATGCGCCAAATCGCCCTATTTAACTTATATCGATTATATAACCCGGTTTTATGGAAATGCACGATTTTAACTTATTAAAATCGATAAATAATACTAAAATCTAATTTTATTCCAAGTTAATTATCCTAACACTCTTAGGACTCAAAAAGTAGTCATTACTCAATTTTTGACAATAATTCAACTTGGTTTTCTATTATTGCTTATTAAACTTCTCTTAACCATAACAATTATGAAATAATTCCCAATAAATCATACAAATTGGAAAAATTCGAAATCACATTTTTTTAAATACTAGAATATTACCAAGATTCCAGAAACTCAATAAAACCCCACAAAATGTTTATATTTATTTCATTAATAAATCATGTAAATCATAACTTTTACCATTTAATTCCAAATTAAACATAAAAATTATGGAAAAAACAAAATAAAAATTTTCAAAATTCTTTAAAAATTTGCAAAACCTGGAAATGGCAGAATTTAAACCAAAAATTTTGAATTTATCTTTATGACTAATAAAGTTGCCCTTTTATCGATTTTATCACATAAAAATCAATAAACATATCAAATTAATCAAAATTAATCATGCAACTTTAGATCTGAAGTTCATATCAAATATAAAACATTAGGGAAAAATTCCATGCCATAAAATTCATTTTAGCTATTTTTGCTAAAAATAGTCACTATTTATATCATTTTAACCATTAAAATTATAAATCATGCATAATAAATCACATTTATCTCAAATTTTACATACAATCTTTAAAATATGCATGTGACATCATATTAAAATTTCATGGCCTGCTTTAAAGTTTAACTATTTTTAGTCATTTAACCTCCATTTATACCATTTTTATCACATAAAAATCATAAATCATGAAATATTAATCACATTAATACGAAATTTTACACAAAATACATAAAATATTCATGTGATGTCATACTAATAAATCACGGCCAATAGTGAAGTTTAACTATTTTTAGTAAATAAAAGTCCATTTTACTTATAAAAATGTAAATTTTCACTAAAAATCATTAAAATGAGCAATAAAATACCATAAATCATAAAAATGACCTAAATACATTTTTAGGACTAGAATATACAACATGCAACATGATTTCGTGACTTTATCTAATAAATCACAAATTTTTAGTTTTAATTAAGTTACTAATAACTCGAAAAAATTATAAATCGATTATGCATGCAACATCCTATGCTCTGATACCAATTGGTAGGTTCATATACCCATTATTAGACTCTTCTAATAGTGAACTAATTAACATTTTAATATGAGTTCTTTAGATCTAGTGCATGCATAACTAAATAAGAAATAAAATAAGAAAAAAATGGTTTTTACTATTATTATTTTCGGATTTTTGGGCACAAGTAAGGTCTCTTACCTTCACTTGTTCTTTAGCTATGATAAGTAATAGGATGATTCTCCAAGACTCTATATTAGGAGCCCACCTTTTGATTGCACCCAAGATTTAACCCAAAAATTACTAGTAATGTTAACTAGATATTGTGTAGTAATGTACCCTTAATTATTACTAATATTACTACACTAGTAATATATCATAAATATTAGTATTTGAGTGGTTTTTGAGATTTTGCATGTATTGAAAAATATGAGCATCTTTAGAGAGAAATAGGTATGAAGAAAAATGAGAACAACAAAGTGTTTTCCTCTCATTGAATGGTCCGGCCATAATGCTCTTTTAGAGCATCTTTGGTCTTCTCAAAATCGCATGCTATATAGTGTAGGTAGTAGGCTTAGAGTATAAAGTATTTCATAAGATGTTGGAGCATCTTTCCAACAATAAAATGACAAAGCCAAAAAACTCATGCATGCTCACCATTTGGACGGTACACTTGAGTGTATATGGGTTCATTTTTGTCTTATAATATTTGTCCCACAAATGCTTATAACTCTTATGTTTAATTATCTTACAAAATTAAATGTTAATTTGATCATACAACAATTATGTGACTAAATTAATAAACATACATTCACTCAACTTATTGAGTAATATTTTATCATTATATCAACATATAATGGGTCCCATAATAGCTAGTTAGTTAAATTTACAACCTCTTGTAAATGTAAATAACTATTTACCTCTACCTCGAGATATTTATAAAACCTCAACATAATTTAGTGAATTAATATATTAATATATTAAATCGATTCTTATTTAATAACATTACAATAAGATACAAAATCCAACTCATATAAATAAGGGATTAATTAATCTGTATCGAATACAATTAATTAATTATTTATTTGGATCTCATCCTATAGGTGTGACCTTAAGGGATCAACTGATTACCACCGTCAAACGACAGTAATGTCAAACTCTAGTTTGCCAATCATTACTGATTAATGTTGATTAGTTGACTATGTAATTTATCATCCCTTACGCATTCTTATTATGAGATTTTAATTATGATTTTAAATCATGTGATCGCACCATTGTTGAGGACACATACTCCAAGAGTCTCCAAGCTCCGACTCAACTCACCTCCTAAATTCATGCATAGGGACATGTTTTAGACTTGATTACGCTCCTCTCTGGTTCATACCTGCAAATAATAAAAGAGAAACCAAAGTAGACAATTCGGGGGATATTTGTAACTAAACACTACTAAATATGCATAGAGATGCGTGCAAAATATGGTACAATAAGTCTATATAAAATGCACGCATCTGGCCATATCCCTGACACTGAACGCATTTGATCTTTCCCTGAGTCACAAGTGGGTTGGTTTTCTGGTTCATGAGGGATTTTCCTTTATCTAGTGCAGGTAGTGCAGCTAGTTTAAGTGTACTCCCAATCCTGACACCAGTAAATGGTCTGAATGTAGGTCTAGTGGTAGTTTTGGACATTGTAGGCTTAGCCTTTCCCATTTTCTCAATTCTCAAGGATAGGTTAACCACATCATCATAAGACCACAGGAGTTGCATCCTAACCTTTGTAGCAATATTCTTATCAAGACCCTCTAGAAACCTAGCAATCCTTTGCTCAGGTTTTTCATTAATCTCACATTGCAAGGTTAACTGTTCAAACTCTCTCAAGTAGGTCTCAATGGGTCTCTCATCCCGACTAAGTTTGGATAGTTTAATAAAGAGATCCCGAGTGTAATCTTTGGTGACAAATTTACTCAACATTTTTTTCTTAAGCTTAGACCAAGACCTAAGTGGTTCTTTCCCTTCCCTAATCCTTTGGTGTTTCAAATTATCATACCAGAGGGAAGCATAACCCTTTGTTTTAAGACAGCAATCTTAAAGGCCCTAACATCAGTATAACCTTTATACTCAAAGATTTTCTCAATATCCCTGATCCATTCTAATAAATCACCAGGATTTAGGCTACCATAAAATTCAAAGATTTCTACCTCTAGGTGCTTGTCTGTCTGCTCAGGAACGTCCTCCTGAGTCAAGTTGCTTTCTTCAGATTCTGATTCATATCCATGTGGTGGTTGTCCTCTCTCTGCTCCCATAAAGAAGCCTCTGCCTCTACCTCTTTCTCTGGCAGGTGGTTGTCTTATTGGATCATGGTTTGGGAACCTCTCTATTACCGTGTGGACAACATTTAGTAGTGTATCCACATTTCCTGCAAGAGTTTCTATTCTGGTTTCAATACCAGTAAGTCTCTCTTCACTCATGATCATTTTTGTGTTATTGTTGTAGTAGAGATAATGAACTCACAATTTCTCTCAACCCAAGACTAACACAAAGGTGAAATTGTGTTAAAACCTTACTCTGATTACCAAATTGCAGTGTCAAACCCCAGGTCTGACACAAAGATTCAGACTTTAGTTGATCTGGCTGTTCTGGTGTTTCTCAGGATGCAATAAACTTTCAGAAATGGATTAAAAATATCAAATGAGCTACTAAATTCATGAGACTTGGTGAAAAATCGTTTAACTGAGTACTCTAACTCTGAACAAATTTTCAGGATTATAGAGACAACCTAAGTATTTTAAAGGACATAAATAAGACTAATTGACAGGAGAGTTCAGACAGCTTGATACAGGATTGTTATTTGAGACTGAACAAGGACCATATGATACAATTATCAACTCAAATCCCACAGAATACTCACAGGGAAGTAAGCCAACAATTTGGAAACCTTAAACTAGAATTTATCATAGCCAAGCACAGACAAATACCCAATTCAAATTAACAGCAAAGAAAACAATCCACAGTCTGAGCACATGATTGAATAAACCTCACCCACAGACTTTGTTCAACATCTACAGTCTAAGCACAAGATGTTAACAGGCTTGACTCTTAACTACAGACTAAGCACAAGTTAAATAGGTTTGAAACTGAGAGAAATCTCAGGTTTAATGTTCATCAAAAGCTGCCTCAATGCAGTTGGGGTAGAGGTCTTTATATAGGCCTCCCTCTTAGAAATCTGTTACAAATTTAACCTAGAAATCTCAACCAAGGGCTAGGATTAGTTCTTAGGATACAAACAAGTGATGGAAATATTTTACAAATGATAACAAAATGATTTTAAAGCAATCTGCAATAAACAACTGAAAACTGCAACTGATAATGACAGGTTGCTTCCTTGGCTGCTGTGTTACTTTGGCTGGAAGTATAAGGACGAGTGGGTGCAGCTTGTGCCTTGACTTTGGCTCTAGGTAATATCTGAAATATGGAGAGACAAACAAAAGGTCTTTAGTCTCATTTCTTCCCTTGTTTAGCCAGAAATGGCAATCTGCTTTATGCTATAAGTCCCTTTCAGCAACTTGTCTTTCAGCTTGCTTTTCTCTTGGATGCAGTGTGAATTATGCTTGGCTCCCTAAGACTTTTATGAGCTTAGTTGGTTGAAGTTTTAGCTGGACAAGGTGGCAGCTGGTGGTCGAGCTTGTACTGATACTTATAACCTCCCAAAGCAGGCATGACAGTGGTTGTTATCAGGGTAGTGTGGCTGGGACTTTTGCCTGCTCCCTGAACAGTATTGGCCTGGTTCCTGGCTCCTGCTACAACCTACCAACATCCATTTCTATATACAAGGCTCTCTTAGTCTAGTCGTTCTCATACCTTAAGTCATCCAGCACACCACCTAACCTATACCGCAAAATTCGTAGCATAACCATTACCGCAAAACGACATTCTTCTTTATACATGCACTTATGTCCAAAATCATAACCCACGATCCACAATTGTTACACAAACTCACACCAGATCCTCAAGTTCTCCTATTTATTATCGTAAAATTCATCCATAACTCAACATAAGACTAGTTCCCAACACCCTATACTCACTGTCCCAATAAAGATTAACCACTTGCTTCTTGCACCTCAGCGCACACACATGCCACAAAACTCTTGCCACAACTATGTCGACCCATGCCTCATCTAAAACAAGAGCGAAATTATTCTAACAACTTCTCACAACTGTGTCCCAATAACAAAAATATCAATATACCATGACAACAACGGAGACATACGCAAATTTCTTCCATATCATACTCTATCCTCACTCCCAAGCTGAAACTGGTAAGAAACATTAATAAACAAAACAAAAATCTATATGCCCCGACCGACACTAACAGGAAACAACAGTGAAGCAGGAGCAAGGCCTATGGGTCTCTCACTTTTAATGCCAAGGAATGACCATGGGTTGATGCCAAAGGACAACATACGTTGGTGCCTTTATTTTGATCAAAAAATGAACTTAAGGAGCCTGAAATACTCCAAACATGCATAAGAAATTCAATCTTACTTCAAAGGATCATAAATGGAGTTTTACTTGATGGAAATCCATTTAGTTTGCATGTATAAAATCTTGAGGAAACCTAATTTTCAATGAAGTTGGAATCAACAAGGTTCAATATCTGGATTTTCCACAATTGACCTTCAAAAACTGTCACAACAGAATGCAACACTGATCCTAAAGCTGACCTATTTACATTCAAAATTCCATATCTAAAAAATGGCTCAATAATTTTGTTTAAATCTTTTTGGAGGTGAAAGATAACTCCCTTATCTTTCATTCAAGCCATCATGGGAATTTTTAGCTAATCTACAATGGGAGATATGATTTTTGTAAGTTCAAGCTGCTGACATGAAGAATGCTGTGAGCTGCATTAAGACCTGTCCTTACTCAAAATTCTATAACTCAAGTTCCAGGGCATTGCTTTGCGTAACTCCAATTGAATAAGGAAGCTAAGTCATATATGGTTCTTTTGGTACATGGGAGGCAGCATATTTCGTCCCGAGCAGGAAGTTACATCATCTGCAACTACCACTAGTTTCCTGCATGATGCAACAATGGCCTGTTTTGGCATCTGTCCTTGGCAAGATTATTTCAGCCCTTCTAAGGTGCCTCAAAATTATTCGTCCAAGTTGTCAAGAGACCCTAGCATCATTCTCATATTATGGGACAAGTGATGGCATATTTCCAAGGTGACAAAGACCAGAAATCAAAGCTCAACAAACCAGAAAAAAGAGAAAAGCACGTTTTCCTTTTATGGAAAGACAACGAGCCTGATTTGCTAAAGTACTTTAGAAATATTGTGCCCTTACATAGATGGAACCTTGAAATTTGAGGTGCCAACTAAAGGAAGAGGCCAAAGATAGTTTAACTCCAAGCCAAGAGCACACACTGCCCAAGCAAGCAAGCTGTCACCATCACCAGAATGGCCTGTTCTATTTCAACTGCACTTCTTTGTTGTTTCTTATTCGAATTTGTAAGATAATTCAAAGTAGCTTGTTTGTTTACTAAGAAGGATCCTGGCCTTAGACGCTTACTTTAGATTAAGAGCCAAGATCAAGTTAAAGGTCCTTTATAAGGAGCCTCTCATCCAATGTAATGATCAGACTTGATTAAATGAAAAAACCTGAGAATGCTTTCTCCAATTGAAATCTTCTTAACTTGTGCATTGCATTAGTTAAAAGTCAGGCTTAATAACATTTTATGCTTGCTTGAATGTTTTTTAATCTCCTGTTGGTAGAGCATAAACAATTTTGTGCATAGACTGTGAATTGTTTGTTCTTTGCTGTTCATTTAGTTTGATGCTTACCTATGCTTAGACTGTGGTAGTATTCATTCTAAATCCCCCAAATTACTAGTCTAATTCTGCGTGCTTGCTGTAGGAATTAAATTAGCAAGTATATCCTTTTCTTAGTTACAATTTAAATCAGAAAACCAATCCACAAAATATTCCCATTTGTTTTGTTTGCAACTCTGTCAAACTTATCTGTTGTCAATCTTTGAGAAATTATTTAGCATAGCTAGAGTGTTCATCAAATCCTGAGATTTTAGCTAAAGCCTTATTAAGTTCATATCTTAATTATTGCCAGGTTTCAGAATTTATGAAGCACAATTGCTATTTTTTTTTTTAGGTTTTAGAAGTTAATTGCATTGTTTGAAATTTCTGCAATTTGTTCATTATGTGCATCCTTGAGTGTCAATCTCCAATTCTTAATAACCCTAAGAGATTACACTGCAAATGCATACAAACAACAATCTATATAACTGATATATACTTTCGAAAGTGTGTCTCATCAGTATCCTGCCTACTCCACCACAACCGATGACGGCATCTCAACACCGCCACCAACAGCCGCACCGGTGCGCGAAAATACTCGTATCACAATACGAATTACAGTGCCTGGATCGCCACCCGAGGCACAACAACCACATCGATGGTCATCGCAACTTATACAATCCTATAACACTGACTCAGTACAACTTCCTTTATCAGAAAACATTCTTAAAACCACTTTACTAGTTCACAACGCAACATATTACATGGAATCACAGATAATAACCTTATGAATATGATCCATACCATTACTCATGAGGCCAAAACCTCACACTATCACTTACAGATATCATACGTACACATGCAAGTATAACTAGCTATTCCAGATCACCCAATTTACCACATTTTGAATATAATCCTATTAGGTTATCGTACACAACATATGACGCGAAACACTCATATAATGACTTATAACCATCACACCATACCATTACTCGTGAGGTCAGAACCTCACACAAACATTTACATATATCATGGACCCATAATCGAATCTAACTAGCCAATCCTGATCACGTAAGTAACCACTTAATAATGGATATCCATCCCCCGAGCTTAAATCGGATGCCCTTTATAACATATCCTCCCATCTGCATAATTATCACCACCCGGGGAACGTAACCATATCGTCATAGGTACCCAACTACTAGCAAACACCTCATATATCCCCATCTTATACCCCCTCACAACCATATATACCAATCATGCTACTGAAGTATGGGGTGCTGTCTGATGGACTTTGCTGTCTGTGTGCATCTGTCCAGGAAACACATGACCACTTATTTTTTGATTGCCTGTTCAGTATGCAATACTTGCAGTTGGTTAGGCAGTGGCTTGGTCTGCAATGGCTTGTGGCTTCTCTAGCTGACCTTCTGAATTGGAGGTGCAAGAGTTTACTGAAGAAACGTGTAATACTACGGATTTATGAGTCTTTGGGTACTCTATCGAGTAGGCCTTACTCTATCGAGTAAGGATGAGTTGCAGTTTAAAATAGTTTCTGACCTGTTGGGCACTCGATCGAGTAATGTAGATACTCGATCGAGTAAGGGGGCACTCGATCGAGTACCTCAGCTACTCGATCAAGTAGCCGGTTTACGGGGGATGATTTGTCGGGTTTTGTTAATAATGCGATTAAGTATATAATAACTTCCGTCACTTTTCTTTAAACACTTTTAAAACCTAATTACTTTCAAAGAGAGAAATCAAACTACGTTCTTCGCATCAATCGCATTGTTGGCAAATCCCGGAGCTTGGAAGGTCGGATTTTACCTTTCTTTATACCGTTGTAATCCTTGCGTCGAGGGTAAGATCTATGTACCGTTTTTATAGTATTTCATTAAAGTTGGTTAAACCCTAGTGTTGGAATTTGGGGGTTTTGTTGTATTTTATGATTGGTAGTGATTATATGTTTGTATGTTAGGAGGAGGATTCGTAGAGGAAGCATTTTGATATCAGCTGTGAGATCGTCTGATTGTGTTGTGCTTTCCATGTAGGGTTTCCCTACTCAGTATTAGTCCCATAATGTGTTGTGGTGTTTTGTAGTTAATGAATATTATCATACTCGT
Source organism: Silene latifolia (assembly GCF_048544455.1). Lineage (NCBI taxonomy): Eukaryota > Viridiplantae > Streptophyta > Magnoliopsida > Caryophyllales > Caryophyllaceae > Silene > Silene latifolia. The sequence continues at coordinate 68,105,914 of NC_133535.1, read as the reverse complement.
ATTGTGATGATTGTTGGATTTGGTTGCTGATAGTAGTTGTGATTGATTGTATCTGTCTGTGTTCTTCGGGGTGCGTCCCTGGCTGAGTGGAGTCACTTGCGGGAGTGGCTTCACGCCCATGATTCCCCTTCTGTGGAACTCGCCACAGAAGGGATGTGCACATTAATGGATTTGGGTTTATCGCTCGATGGAGATGAGCGGGGCTTAGGTGGGAACGGCTGCGGTCCCCCACTGGCGGCGAGGAGTGACCTGTTGCGATGGGCACTCTGGCAGGGCTACACACTTTAGTGTGTAGTCAGGATTGTGGAGTTGGGTTTGGAGTTCGGAGAATATCTGTGATGATTGAGCTGTTTGTTTTACTGTATTGTTGGTTTATATAAATTGTGTGATTAGTACTGACCCCGTTTAATGTTTTAAAAACTGTGGTGATCCATTCGGGGATGGTGAGCAGTTATTGAGCAGGTATGAGTTGAGTTACTGGGATAGATGGGATGTGCCACCGTCTGATAATAGAAGTCTTCCGCTGTAGCTTAGTAGTTTAATAAACATTTCAGTTAACTCAGTAGACAATTGGTTTTGAGAACTTGTATTCGTATTTCGTATTTTGGTTTTGGTTTTGGATTGTAACATTTCGCTAAAGTATTTCTATTTAAATGTTGTTTTGTTATTGTCTATTTGATTATCATTGGCTCGGGTAACCGAGATGGTAGCATCCTTATACCTGAGTGGTCCTGGTAAGGCACTTGGAGTATGGGGGTGTTACAAAATGGTATCAGAGAGACGATCCTGAAACCTGTAACCAATTAATCCAATGAATATAAGGAGTCAATTAAAATGAACCCGGGATAAAGGTTGTAGGAGCTAATGCAAAGGCTTGGGAGACGTCCTAAAGTCGCGAACTCGCCCTACAATTTTGAACCGGTCACATGGGGGGTATATGTCAAGGTCGTATGTGATGTTTGTTAGTGTGCATGTGAATGTGGTGATGTATGCTGTAATTGTTGGATGTTTGGAGTAGAAGGTTGAGTTTGTGCATGAAAGGTTTGTGAAGTATATAGAACTGTTGTTTGAACAAGAAGCATGTTGGATGTTTACTATGTGGCGTTTGATCACATGATATAATTGTTTTGTTGATCATATGAAAAGCTTGGTAGAATCGCATGCTTAACTATAGTATAATGTTGAGTTTATAAAGTTGTGTAGTATGTTGGGATATGATATAGCATGCGGGTAGCATATTCGAGTTAGCCTGACTCGAATGAGTGGGTATTTGACGATTTTGCAACCAGAATCGTGTTTTTGGGCACTCGATCGAGTACCTCGGGCACTCGATCGAGTAGGGGGTCACTCGATCGAGTAGCCTGGCTACTCGGTCGAGTATGTTAGAGATCAGAAGGTCTGTTTGGGGTCTGATGTCGAGGCACTCGATCGAGTATGGGGGGCACTCGATCGAGTAGCCTCTTACTCGATCGAGTAGGTTTAGGTACTCGATCGAGTTTGTTCTGGGCAGTCCGCTTTCGTGTTTTGAGGTTTTAGTGCGTATGTTTATGTCTACCCTTTCTTATATAGTTTCAAGATGCCGCCCAAGAGAAACGCTTTTTATGCGAGAGCTGAGACCATGAACATAGATGATATCGTTAAGATGTTGGAGCACAGGATGCTCTTACGGAGGCCTTAAAGAAAGTGGGAAAAGATAAGGATAAGGAGGTTGATCACTCTAAGATCAGCCTCTATATAGCGAGGTTCAACCCAAAAGAGTACAAGGGGACAGGGGAACCAAACCTTCTTGACAACTGGCATCGTGAGATGGAGAACATACTAGACCTGGTTCACTGTCCTGATGAGATGAGAGTAGAACAAGCTGCGTTCTACCTGAAGGAAGCAGTTGGCGAGTGGTGGGATAAGGTGAAGGTGAGTGCTAGGGAGATGTATGCAAATCAGGGCTTACCTGCTATACCTTGGGAAGAGTTTCGGAGGGCTATGAGGAAAGAGTTTGTACCGGAACACGTGAGGAGTAAGCTGAGAGAGGAGTTTGATGGGTTTAAGATGACATATGATATGTCAGTTGCTGAGTACTACAAGCAATTTAATGAGAAGTCTAGGTATGCTGAGGATATGGGTTTGAGTGAGGAGAACCTGGCTCTGAGGTTTGAGAGGGGGTCGACCCCTAAGATCACGGATAAGCTACCTGTGGGAGTCCTTACAGATGTTAAGGAAGCTTATGAGAGGGTTGGGAGAGCTGAGAGGTTGGTGGAGATGGCTCAGGACAGAGTGGGTGTTGAGAAAAGAAAGGCTGAGAGTGAGGGTGGTGGCCAATCTAGTCACAAGAAAGGCAACCACAATCAAGCTAGAGGGCTCTGGCCGGGTCGGGGGTTGATCTTTGGGGCTTCCTTTGGGCGTGGCCGTGTGAGTAGTAGTGGTAGTTGGGGGATGACTTGCTTTGGCTGTGGCGGTGTAGGCCACAAGAGACATGAGTGCACGAGTGCACCGGGTGCTTTTCAGGGATCGGCTCGGGGGAGCTATTCTCAGGGACCTACACAGAGTTATGCGAGCAATAGACCGTCTGGGTCATGGTCTAACCGGGGAAGTCAGAGCTATCAGGGTGGAGGTAACCGCAATGGTGGTAATTCTTATCAGAAACCAGCTACGAACAACAACAACAATCAGGGGTCGGGTGCTAAGCCGACCACATCAGCCAGTACTGTCCAGGGAGGTGGACAGAAGACCAGTGGAAAGCTGTTCATGATGGATAAGAAAGCAGCTGAGGATGATGCACATGTTATCACTGGTACTTTTCTTGTTAACGGTATTCATACCTTTGTTTTGTTTGATTCGGGGGCGTCTCAGTCGTTTGTATCTTCGAGTCATGTTAAACGGTTGGGTTTGAGGGTATATGAGTCTGTAAGTGAGAAAGTTTTTATACCTTCGGGTGAGTCTGTATCATGTGGGAGGTTGTTTAGAGATGTGTCTATGATAGTTGGGCAAGTTGATCTACCTGTAGACTTGCTAGAGTTTCCTTTTGACGGTTTTGAGATGATAGTCGGGATGGATTGGTTGGGAAAGTATAAAGCTAAGATAGACTGTCATCAAAAGAAAGTGTCTTTGAGAGGGCCTAAGGGTGTTAGTGTGTCTTATCGTGGGTTTCTAGTCAAACCCAAAGTTAAGTTGATTGCAGCTGTCACCTTGAAGTCTTATCTGAGGAAGGGATGCCCTTTGATCTTGTGCCATGTGAGAGATGACCGGATAGAGAGTCCGACAGTTGATCAGATACCAGTGGTGGGAGAGTTTGCAGATGTTTTTCCAGAGGAGATTCCGGGGTTGCCACCGAAGAGGGAGATAGATTTCACAGTTGAGTTGAAACCAGGGACGGGGCCAATCTCTAAGGCACCGTACCGGATGGGTCCTAAAGAGATGGAGGAGCTCAGGAAACAGTTAGATGATCTGATAGAGAAGGGATACATTAGACCTAGTGTATCGCCGCGGGGAGCACCAGTTCTTTTCGTGAAGAAGAAATATGGGAGTTTGAGGTTGTGCATAGACTACAGGGAGCTGAACCGAGTGATGGTGAAGAACAAATATCCTTTGCCAAGGATAGATGACCTGTTTGATCAGTTGAGTGGTGCATCAGTCTTTTCTAAGATTGATTTGAGGTCGGGGTACCATCAGGTGAAGATTAGAGAGGTGGACATACCAAAGACAACTTTCACGTCGAGGTATGGCCATTATGAGTATGTGGTGATGCCGTTTGGGTTATCTAATGCACCGGCTGTGTTTATGGATTTGATGAACAGAATCTTCAGACAGTTTTTGGATAAGTTTGTGGTGGTGTTTATCGATGACATCTTAGTCTACTCTAAGACTAAGGAGGAGCATCTGAGGATTGTGTTGCAGACCTTGAGGGAGCATGAATTGTATGCTAAGCTGTCCAAGTGTGAGTTCTGGTTAGAGAAAGTTGCTTTTCTGGGGCATGTGATCTCTAAGGAGGGAGTAGTTGTGGATCCGGCAAAGATTGAGGCAGTAACAAAGTAGGAAGCACCAAAGAATGTTGTTGAGATCAGGAGTTTCTTGGGTTTAGCTGGATACTACAGACGGTTCGTGAAAGATTTCTCCAAGATAGCTAGACCTATGACATCTTTGATGAGGAAAGAGAACAGGTTTCGTTGGGATGAGAGTTATGAGAAAGCGTTCCAAACATTAAAGGAGCGTTTGACCACAGCTCCTATCTTAGCATTGCCTGAAGGGATCGAAAACTTTGAGGTTTATACAGATGCCTCAAAGAATGGGTTGGGATGTGTGTTAATGCAGAACGGTAAGGTGATTGCCTATGCTTCTAGGCAATTGAAGACGTATGAGGAGAACTATCCTACTCATGATCTTGAGTTGGGTGCAGTGGTGTTTGCTCTCAAGATTTGGAGACATTACCTTTATGGGGCGACCTTTAAGGTATTTTCGGATCACAAGAGTCTCAAGTACATCTTCACTCAAAAGGAGTTGAACATGAGACAGAGGAGGTGGATGGAGCTGATTGGCGATTATGACATGGATATTATCTACCATGAAGGGAAAGCCAATGTTGTTGCAGATGCTTTGAGTAGGAAGAGTGTACACTCCTTGTGTACATCTCTATCTTTGATGAGGTTGAGAGATGAGGTGGGGAAGTTTGGGATACATATGATGCAGAGAGGGGATGTTGTGGGAGATTTGACAGTACAACCTGATCTTTATGATGATATTCGAGGTAAACAGGCTTTAGATCCTAAGATGGTTGAGTGGAGAGTTGGAGTAGAGAAAGGGACAGTGTCTCGATTCTCTATTCATACAGATGGTAGTTTGAGGTTCGATGGTAGGTGATGTGTCCCTAATGATGAGGAGCTGAAAAAGACTATCATGACAGAGGCACATTGTACACCATATTCAGTACATCCAGGTGGTGACAAGCTGTACAAGGACTTGAAGAACACGTTTTGGTGGCCTGGGATGAAGAAAGAAACAACTGAGTTTGTGGCCCGTTGTTTGACATGCCAGAGAGTTAAAGGGGAACAACGACGACCACAAGGTATGATTCAGTCTTTAGAGGTACCTGAGTGGAAGTGGGAATCCATTTCTATGGATTTTATCGTGGGTTTGCCAAAGAGTCAACAGGGAAACAACATGATATGGGTAATAGTGGATCGACTGACCAAGTCAGCTCACTTTGTGCCAATGAAAGATACATGGACTAAAGCACAATTAGCTATGGCTTAGCGGAAGAATGTACTGAAGTTACATGGAGTCCCTAAGGACATAGTGTCTGACAGAGATGCGAGATTTATATCAAGGTTTTGGAAAGAGTTGCAGTAATCTTTGGGAACAACTTTGAAGATGAGTACAACATTTCATCCTGCGACAGACGGTCAGACTGAGAGAACAATCAAAACTCTTGAGGATATTTTACGAGCTTGTGTGATGGACTTTGGTGGTAGTTGGGAACAGAGGTTGGATTTGATAGAGTTTTATTACAACAACAGCTACCACACTAGTATTGGTATGGCACCGTTTGAGGCTTTATATGGGAGGAGATGCAGGAGTCCGATTTGTTGGGACGACAGTGCTGAGGCAGTGGTTCTAGGACCAGAGATGGTACATGAGATGGTTGAACAGATTAAGATGATCAGGGAACAGATGAGAGCAGCTCAGGATAGGTAAAATAGTTATGCAGATCTACATTGCCGGGATATAGAGTTTCAGGTTGGGGATAAGGTTCTTTTGAAAGTGTCTCCTATGCGTGGGGTTATGAGATTCGGGAAGAAGGGCAAGCTAAGTTAGAAGTTCATCGGGCCTTATTAGATCTTAGAGCGGGTTGGAGAGGTTGCATATCGTCTGGCTTTACCAGCTGCGCTACAGAGAGTGCATAATGTGTTTCATGTATCGCAGCTGCGGAAGTATGTGAGTGACCCGTCACATGTGTTAGAGGCAGAGAGCTTAGAGCTAGATGAGTCCTTATCATATCTTGAGGTACCTAAGCAGATTCTTAACCGGAAGGTTAGGAAGACTAGGAGTGGTGAGACAGTTTTGCTTAACATCCTTTGGTCTAACCACGAGACTGAGGAAGCTACATGGGTGGCAGAGGAGGCCATGAGAGAGCGTTACCCTTTCCTTTTTGATCAGGTATGTATGGTTACGGGGACGTAACCTTGTTTCTTTTAGGGGGGTAGGAGATGATCGCAAAGAGTTTTTAAGAGTTTTTATACCTTTTTTATGTTGGGTCGGTATGGTTGTTGTCGTTGAGTCGGGTTGAGTTTGGGTTAGTAACGTGTTTTATGTTGAGTTTGTTTTGGTTGTTGAGTCGGGAGTGTTGTAGTGTGAGTCTTTGTTTTGTTGTGGTTTGAACTTCGGAGATGAAGTTCTTTTTAAGGAGGGAAGACTGTAATACTACGGATTTATGAGTCTTTGGGTACTCTATCGAGTAGGCCTTACTCTGTCGAGTAAGGGTGAGTTGCAGTTTAAAATAATTTCTGACCTGTTGGGTACTCGATCGAGTAACGTAGATACTCGATCGAGTAAGGGGGCACTCGATCGAGTACCTTAGCTACTCGATCGAGTAGCCGGTTTACGGGGGATGATTTGTCGGGTTTTGTTAATAACGCGATTAAGTATATAATAACTTCCGTCACTTTTCTTTAAACACTTTTAAAACCTAATTACTTTCAAAGAGAGAAATCAAACTACGTTCTTCGCATCAATCGCATTGTTGGCAAATCCCGGAGCTTGGAAGGTCGGATTTTACCTTTCTTTATACCGTTGTAATCCTTGCGTCGTGGGTAAGATCTATGTACCGTTTTTATAGTATTTCATTAAAGTTGGTTAAACCCTACTGTTGGGATTTGGGGGTTTTGTTGTATTTTATGATTGGTAGTGATTATATGTTTGTATGTTAGGAGTTGGATTCGTAGAGGAAGCGTTTTGATATCAGCTGTGAGATCGTCTGATTGTGTTGTGCTTTCTAGGTAGGGTTTCCCTACTTAGTATTAGTCCCATAATGTGTTGTGGTGTTTTGTGGTTGTTGAATATTATCATACTCGTATTGTGACGATTGCTGGATTTGGTTGCTGATAGTAGTTGTGATTGATTGTATCTGTCTGTGTTCTTCGAGGTGCGTCCCTGGTTGAGTGGAGTCACTTGCGGGAGTGGCTTCACGCCCATGATTCACCTTCTGTGGAACCCGCCACAGAAGGGATGTGCACAGTATTGGATTTGGGTTTATCGGCCGATGGAGATGAGCGGGGCTTAGGTGGGAACGGCTGCGGTCCCCCACTGGCGGCGAGGAGTGACCTGTTGTGATGGGCACTCTGGCAGAGCTACACACTTTAGTGTGTAGTCAGGATTGTGGAGTTGGGTTTGGAGTTTGGAGAATATCTGTGATGATTGAGCTGTTTGTTTTACAGTATTGTTGGTTTATATAAATTGTGTGATTAGATCGACCCGTTTAATGTTTTAAAACTGTGGTGATTCATTCGGGGATGGTGAGCAGTTATTGAGCAGGTATGAGTCGAGTTCTTTGGGATAGCTGGGATGTGCCACCGTCTGATGATAGAAGTCTTCCGCTGTAGCTTAGTAGTTTAATAAACATTTCAGTTAACTCAGTAGACAGTTGGTTTTGAGAACTTGTATTCGTATTTCGTATTTTGGTTTTGGTTTCGGATTGTAACCTTTCGCTAAAGTATTTCTATTTAAATGTTGTTTCGTTATTGTCTATTTGATTGTCATTGCCTCGGGTAACCGAGATGGTAGCATCCTTATACCTGAGTAGTCCTGGTAAGGCACTTAGAGTGTGGGGGTGTTACAAAACGGGTTGTAATGGCTAGTATTGCGTGCTTGGTTTATCACATCTGGTTAAGCAGGAATCAAGCTCGGCATGAAGGTAGTGTCCCTAGACCTGGTGTAGTCTTGCATCAAGTGCAGGACATGGTTAAGTATCGTCTGTTGGCTGTTAAAACTGAGGTTGCCATCCTACGATGTCATATATGGTTAGCTTCTAGGACTCTGATTACTGTTTGATTGGTGGTTTTGTAGCTTAGGTTTGTTCATGATGTGTAACTTATAGAATCCTGTAACATCTGATCTTTGTGAGCTTAATGAGAATTTCACATTCTACCAAAAAAAAAACTTCCCTATTTAACATCATCCTTAACCACTAGTGACAACACTACGACACCACCATCTTTCATGCAACTACTCTCTTACTATCACTTCTTAATTTAACAATCCGTTTCCTCTCTTTGGTTATCATCCCAAATAATGAATATCAAATCCATCAACAAAATTTACCTCAACATTATTTCCAATTCTATCCTTTATTGTATCGTCATCTAACTCTCCACCAAAATCTCATATCGTGCAAACACACTACCAGCTTCTTACTCCCTTAATATCTCGAAACTCACGGCTAAGATGTCGTCGTGAACTCCTATATAACCATTGACTCACACCCTCTCATGATGATATCGTACATTTCCATGATTCCTTACTTTCATGTCAACTTTGGTCAACGTTCTCCCAACTTTCTTCTATCCAATACTACCAATTAATAATTCATCTCCGTCCTTCTTCTACCTAACTCTTTAGTAATTTGATTACCTTCTTGTTCCTCCACAACTCAAATTCCATTAATTCATATCAATATCATCTCATTCATTTTTATCACTGATCCTCTCCCCTCATACTACTCACTCACACTTGTCACCATCAAGTCCACATAACTAACGGTTACTCTTCAATTAGTTGTATCTCCCTTTCGTATCCCTAGAAAACAAAAAATTCACCCCATACCGTTAATTGCCCAAGAATTACACAATAGGCTCACCTCTTGATAATCCAAACTTCCAAACTCGGCCACTATCTACACATCGCGGCATAAATCGTTCTCACTACACACCATTCGTTTCTATGCCTCTATAACGACCTTCCATCACATATATCCTTAACCAACATAATCCTAACCATTTTCCTCCATAAATCCTTACACATCCCAATTTGCCACTATTCGCATCCGTCATCTCAATCTTTGCATTCTCACGTTTCATTACCCTTACATCTCCTTGCCCATATACACTTACTTTTATATTACTCAACACGCGGCTATATCAGTCATTATATCTCGCAAAACATGCTCCTTGCCTCGATAAGCTCATCAATATTCCCTATCCTTTTCCATTATCCCTCACAACCACGTATAACTCATGTCCTCTCTACCCAACACATATCCCTCACAAGCCGGCATTCTCCACATTATAGCATCTAGTAACTTACGTATCAAGACCGTAACATATATAAAAACATGCTTTAAGACCCAAAACATATGTGTGCACATAACCTATGACTCAAAATATATGTAAGAACGTAGCGGCTGACTCAAAACAACCGCCCAAAGAGGTACTCGGTCGAGTGCATGACGTACTACGCCGAGTACAAAACACTCGGTCGAGTAATGAGACTACTCGGCCGAGTTCACGACTCCAGAAGCTGAAAAAAATTATCAAAGAAAGATTACTCGGCCTTATATGGGTTACTCGGTCGAGTATGAAAGATACTCGGTCGAGTAGGGACTACTCGGTTGAGTACCGGCACAGTTCTCAGCAACATCCAATTTTCCTAAAACAGTCATATCTCACTCGTTACTTGGTCATTTTGGGCGTGTGACTTATCGTTAGAATCTTAAGAAGACAAGATATCACCTCCAAGTAGAATTATAGCAATATCGTTTCTAGAACTAGACTTATGACAGTTTAAAGACAGCCCTTCCATAATTGGTTTTCATACAAATCAATTTTTCTTTACAAAACAACTTGAACATATATATATATATATATATATATATATATATATATATATATAGAGAGAGAGAGAGAGAGAGAGAGAGAGAGAGAGAGAAGGGTTCTTATAAGGCCATTATATCATATAAGGCCCTAAGTCTTTATAAGAACCCTTGGATGAAGGGATTGAATGGATGAGATAAGGAGAGAGGGGGCCTTTTTTAGAGCAAAAAAAAAAAAAAAGGAAATGCTTGTTGTATGAGAGAGGGTCCACATGTCACTGTGTGTGTACTTCCTCCAGTACAAATCCCACGGACAAAAGGATTAAACAAACACAAATAATTCATTTTGCATGCTTTCCCTCTTCATTCACCATTCAAAACCTCTCAACAAGCAAAACCCATAAAAATCATCATACAAACGATCCTAAATCCTTTAAAATCCAATATAAATCATCAAAAAAATAAGAGAAATTTTATTCCAACTGTAAAACTACTTCATTGTTCATCAGATAAATAAATTGTCATCAGATAAACTACTTCATTGTTCATCCGTTAAATTTCATTCGCTTTGTTGAAGATAAATAAATTCTCATTGTTCATCAGAGAAAGACGCTGAAAATGACAGTCAGTGTTTGTGAAATGGATCATATGCAGATTGAAGTTGCCGTCGATGGTGAGTTATTTGCTTTCTTATTTGTGTCTTGGTTATTGTTGTAGCTTGATGTTCAAGAATAAAGTGCTATATGTAATTTTGGATTGATGTTCATTATTATAGCTTGTTGTAGCTTGTAGTTATTTCATTTGTGTTCATTATTCTTAATGGTGTTGTACTTTCATGGTGTTCATCGGATTTGTTCTTTCATTTTGGTAGCTTGTTGTTCTTGGCAAAAAATGCTGGAATTTTTTTTTTTTGGTGGAAATGTAAGTGATATTAATAAGCGCGCCTAAAAAAAGGCCACAATGCACCAATTACAACCATTATATGTTTTCCTACTCTGCCCTAAATAGAGTAGAGACAGACAAATCTAACCATTACACCATTACATCAAACCTTTCCAGAACATACAATCAACAAAGCCCTACATTAAATCATGTTGTTTACACCAATCCATATCCTCTCTGTTAAGTGTGCCAGTATCAAGACCCAAGAGTCTGAGTCTGCATTCAGATTTTACCTTTGATATGAGGGCAGCAGGACTGAAGACATACCCCTCCTGTCTGCAAGTGTTTCTAGCATACCAAATATTACAATGGACAGCAGCAACCAGAGAACTAATAACAAGCCTGACAAAACTCGTAAATTTCTTCATTTTCAAAATAATAGCAGTAATTATCTGACCAGGGAGCTGATTGTTTAGCCAAGTAGATAAACGAGCAAAACAGGATTTAGTATAGCAGCAGTCATGAAGCAAATGAGAATGTGTTTCATCTTGTATGCCACAGAAGAAGCATAAAGCCTAATGAGTGATACCCATCTTGATAAGTCTGTCCAATGTTAGAAGCCTTCCCTGATAAATCAGCCACATAATGAAAGAGTGCTTAGAATTGTTAAATCTATTCCAAACACTCTTAGCCCAAGGTACCTTCATAGCATTTTGCTGAGTTAACCAGTCATAACCATCTGAAATAGAGTAATCCTCAGTATCATCCATCCACTTACCCTGATTCAGAGCCATTTTAAAAGTCTCTTTCACTTCACAAATCTTCCTCCATGCCCATGAACTAGCATAAGTTGGCTTATAATCCAACCAAGAGCCATTCTTCATATAGATTTTGTCCACCCATTGTATCCATAAATGGTCCTTTTTCTAGGCAATCCAACAGACAAGCTTTCCCACAACTGCAATATTCCATAACTTTGTATCAATAAGGCCTAAACCTCCTGATTCTTTCCCTTTGCAAAGAGTGGACCAAGCTACTAAGGGAGCCTTTGAGTAGCCTTCACCACCCTCCCAAAGGAAATTCCTACATAAAGCTTTTATTCTGTCTATAACCCCCATAGGCAAAATGAAAATTTGAGACCAATAGTTATGGATAGTAGCAAGTACAGATTTAACCAACACCAATCTCCCTGAATATGAGATTTTCCTCTTATTCCAACCTCTGATTCTTGCCAGCATTCTATCAACAAGCACATTACAGTCCACCTTGCTAAGTCTTTTGTGAGAAATCTGAACACTCAGATACTTGAAAGGTAAAGAACCTTTCTTAAAACTAGTATGCCTCAGGATATCAGCTTCAGCATCAGAAGTGAGTCCATTTAAAATAATATCAGACTTTTCATTGCTAATTTGTAAGCCAGAAGCACCAAAGAAACAATTAAATACTTCTATAAAAGTCACCACAGACCTTATATCACCACGACAAAACAAAAGCAAGTCGTCAGCAAACATGAGATGAGAGAGTTTGAGACTCTTACAAAGGGGGTGGTATTTGAAGCCTCTATATTCACAAGCTTCCTGTAAAAGCCTACTTAGGTACTCCATGCACAAAGTGAACAATAGTGGAGATAAGGGATCACCTTGTCTAAGCCCACGTTTGCCAGGAAAAAAACCATGGGACTGTCCATTAAGCACAATAGAGTAGGAAGTAGTGGTAATGCAATTCATAATCCAAGTGACAAAAGGAGGAGGAAAGTTTAAACATTGAAGCATTTGATGGACAAATTTCCACTCTATGGAATCATATGCCTTCCTCAGATCCACTTTAAGCATACAACGAGGTGAGACAGATTTCCTAGTATATAGACGTACCAGATCCTGGGTGATAAGAATATTTCCCATAATACTCCTTCCCTTGATGAAAGCAGATTGAGACTTGTTGATGAGGTTAGGGAGGATAATAGCCAATCTGTTGCATAGTAATTTGGAGATAACCTTGTATAGGGTATTACAACAAGCAATTGGCCTGAATTCCTTAACGGAGGTAGGACTCTCTGTTTTTGGAAGCAAAACCAAGTTGGTGTTGTTCACTTGTTTCAGTAACTGGCCAAAAATGAAGAAATCTAGAATAGCTTTGCAAATATCATGTTGAATAATGCTCCAACTAGCTTTAAAGAAGCAGCTAGTATACCCATCAGGACCTGGACTCTTATCATTAGTTATTGAGAAGACAACATGTTTAATCTCATCAGGAGAAGGTATTTGACATAAAGCATCCCAATCAGTATGAGCAACCTGAGGCCCTTCTTGACAATGTGAGGGTAAAAACCATTAGTAGTTGCATTGGAAACAAGAAGTTGCTCATAGAACTTAACAAAAGCTTGGATAATTTCATCAGGCTTTATACAAACCCTACCCAGGTGATCCTCCACTCTCAACACCTTGTTTTGAATTTGTCTGCTTTTAATGACTTTGTGGAACATAGCAGAATTAGTATCTCCATCTGTTGCCCATTGACACTTAGCTTTCTGTCTCAAATAGTCATCTCTAGCCTGAGCCAACATTTGGTAGCTCTCCTTTGCTTGATATTCAATATCCATGAGGGCAGTATCATTAGGACTAGTTTGTAGCTTCCTCTGACAGTCTAAAAGTATTGAATAGGCTAACTCAGCATTTCTTTCCACATCAGAGAACAAACTTCTATTCAAATTCTTTAAATCAGGCTTGAGGAGTTTCAACTTTTTCACCACTCTGAACATTGGAGATCCCTGAATACTAGTAGTCCAGCCATGCTTCACTATATCTTGAAAATCAGACACCCTACTCCACATGTTAAAGAATTTAAATGTTTCCTTCGAGGTAGAATGTCAACTTCACCAGAAATAACACAGGGGAAGTGATCAAAAGAACCCTCAGGAGCAAATTGGGCAAAATAATCAGGCCAAACATCAGTCTACTCAGTGTTAACAAGGACTCTATCTATTCTGCTGAAGACTCTGGTTTCACTTGGCTGCTTATTAGTCCAAGTAAAAAACGCACCAGTAGTCTTCATATCCTGCAACTCACACTCATCCATTGTATCCTGGAATGGTATCATCTCAGCATCCTTGACAGGCTTTCCAACTCTCTCATTGGCATATAAGACATTATTGAAGTCTCCTAGAACCACCCAAGGCTCAGTAATTGTCCAGCTTTTAAGGGCATTCCACAAAGGCATTCTCTCCTCAATTTTATTGAATCCATACACAAAAGTAATATAGAAGATATTATCCCCAACATTATCCCTAACTTTAAGATGGATAAATTGAGAGTCCATCTCAATTACATCAACCTTAATATAGTGAGTTTTCCACAGGACCCAAATCCTACCACCAGTATGATAAGCATGATTAGTAACAAAAGACCACCCATTACACACATTATTTGCTACATTATTCAGAGATCCAGGTTTTACCCTGGTCTCTAGGAGCCCAAATAAGACCACCTCAGATTGATGCAAATACCATTTAATATCTCTTTGCTTGGTGTCAATATTTAAGCCCCTAATATTCCACATACCAAACTTGATCATGGAGGGTTGAGGACTCCCCTCCCCCCCTTTATCAACCATTTCTGCAGATTTAGATAATTCAGCATTAATACTAGTAACAAAATCACCTTCCTTTCCTCCTGGTATCCTAGACTCATGTCTAGTCATTTTAGTCAAAATCCTTGCTGGTGTGAACACAGAAGCCTTAGGAATATTTGCAGGTGTATTTGCTGGAGTAATTAGACCATCAGTTTTATCCTCAGAAGTCCCACCCCCCTTTCCAGGAGACTTGAGAATAGGATAGTCCTTAGGGTCAAGTTCAACTACAACAGTAGGCTTCTTCCTCCATACTTGTTTAGGAGCTTGACCAGTTGGTCCAGTGACATGCTTCCTAAACACCCTTGTTCTCCCCCTACACATGTTAGTACTATGACCAATACCCTTACATTTCTGGCAGGTAATAGGAATCCAGTCATATTCAAGCGTCACAGTGACCTCTTGTCCATTCTCATCATCAAAACGAATTTTGTCTGGGAAATGTTGGTCAACTTCCACCTCAACCAAGACCTTTGCAAATCCCAGCAGGTTCTTTTCCAGTGTAAGGTCATCCACCCTAACAAATTTCCCCACTAAGGAAGCCAATTTTCCAAGATAGTTAACTCCCTAGAACTTTAGGTCAAGACCCACTAATTTCAACCAAATTGGAACAGATTTGACTGACACCTTAGTGATCTTGACATTCGGTTCCCAGGAACGAAGGATAATTGGTTTCCCATCAAAGAGAAACATTCCTTGCTCTAGTACTAGACGTTTATGCTCCTCTTTAGCAAACCGCACAACAAATAAACCATTGGGGAGGAAGGAAACCTTGGAAATCTCATAGTTCTGCCATATACGACGGAGATAACCTTCCATCGCCTCCCATGGCGGGTTTGCACCCATCACATATCCATAAACCGCTAAATTCCAGTAGTCTATTTCATCTTTCACATCATCCAAAGTGAGTTTTAGGGCATTACCTTTGATAGGACTATCCAGAATTTCATCCTCCACAATCCAAAATGATGGAAATTTAAAAGCTTGATAAAGAACGAATTATAACTTCAGTGGGTATAAGTAAAACTCTGACCCGTATATGTATAACTTCAATAATATAGTGTACTCATGCAGTTCTTATATTCATCGTGTTATAACTCCACTGATTTTTTGTAAAACTCTTTGACAATTTCCTGCAGCTTCAGGTAACAGAGTAATTCTAACCCTAAATTTTGCATAAGAAATATTACTAAACAACCAATTTTGATATAGTTATTCATGTTATAGCTTAAGTTATACATTCATTAAGTGAAGTTATAGGATGTGGAGGGTTATACATTCTCTAATTAGAGTTGTACATTATATGATTAGAGTTATACAGTTTAACTCTTAGCATATAATGAAAATATATAAGCATATAATGTATAACTCTAGACAGAGTTATACATTATATGCCTAGAGTTATACAGTATGTATCTAGAGTTATACAGACTGTGTCTAGAGTTATACATTATATGCTAAGAGTTATAAATTATATGCCTAGAGTTATAGAGTCTGTGCCTAGAGTTATACATTGTATGACTAGAGTTATACATTCTGAAAACTAAAGTAATACAGTCTACAATGTATAACTCTAGGCATATAATGTATAACTCTTAGCATATACAGACTGTGTCTAGAGTTATACATTATATGCTAGGAGTTATACATTATATGCCTAGAGTTATACAGTCTATGCCTAGAGTTATACATTGTATGACTAGAGTTATACAGGCTGCGCCTAGAGTTATACATTGTATGACTAGAGTTATACAGACTATGACTAGAGTTATACATTATATGCTAAGAGTTATACATTATATGCCTATAGTTATACAGTCTGTGCCTAGAGTTATATATTGTATGACTAGAGTTATACAGTCTGTGCCTAGAGTAGGTACATTATATGCCTAGAGTTATACAGTCTGTGCCCATAGTTATACATTATATGACTAGAGTTGTACAGACTGTGACTAGAGTTATACATTATATGCTAAGAGTTATACAGTATATGCCTAGAGTTATACAGTCTGCATCTAGAGTTATACAGTATATGCCTAGAGTTATACATTCTATGCTTGGAGTTACAGAGTAAATGCTAAGTAGCTTGGAGTTATATATTTCTTAATCATTTCATGGATGTTTGATTCTACTCGGGATGGTCGTAAGGAAGCGAAAGCGAGTATTGTAAGCATTTGGCAGCGGAGTTTACACCTTATGTAGGGCAACAATTTTTTGAAATCAACGAGGCAGTGACATTCTATAAAATTTATGCATTGGCGTCCGGGTTTGATGTTCGGAAGTACTCGACGAAAAAATGGCGCGACGGTGAAATCAAGTCAAAGTTGCTGGTTTGCAACAGAGAGGGATTCACATATGTCCCAAAAGGAGTGGCAGTAATTAAAAAAAATGAGACCGGGATTAGGGAAGAAGAAATGCAATGGGGAATAAGAACTGCGAAACAGAGGAAATATACAGTCAAGAGGGTAGGGTGTAAAGCACATGTCAGGCTATTTATGAAGAATGGAGTATTAGTAATTGACCGATTCCACATGGGGCATAATCACGAGCTTGTATCTAGTGAGGATCGTCAGTTCAAATGATGTCTCGGAACATAGAAGATTTTCACAATTACTTGATAATGTACAACTCAAGGGTTAGTTTACTATTAATCAAACCTCCACTAATTGAATGGCAAACTTCTAAAGTTATACACCGAGATCAGAGAGTTATGTAAACCTCGTGTAGTTGATTGTGAAACTTCTAAATATTTTTTAAAATTCTAGAATAATTTTTAACAGCCTTAGAGTTATATAGAAAGTTGTTAGAGTTATACATATTCGCATATGTAAGAGTTATAAATAATAAGAAGTTGCACAATCAATCAATAGAGTTATGCATATGTTTCATGAAGTTATATGAAAAGGTGAAAGAGTTAAAGCTGAGGAATCCTTGATTATTATCAGCACTGATCAAGATTTGTTGTCCACTGCAGTTGAGGATAGGAGCAACTAGGACGTACAACATGTGTAAGGAACTCGTAAACGGGTTCGAGAACATTGGTGCATCCTTAACTGATTTTAAGAACTTCCACCGAGATGTGAAATGCTTCATCCATAAACAGGACGGTCAATTGTTCATAGACCGGTTCAAGAATATGGCACAAAATAGGCAGGGGTTTTATTTTGATTATGAAGTTGACAAGGATAACAGCCTTCGAAGGGCAATCTGGGCTGATAGAACCGCTAGAAGGAACTTCTCCGTTTTTGGAGATGCAGTGTCGTACGACCCAACATACTCAACAAACAAGTACGATATGATTTTCACGCAATTCACTGGCATAGATCACCATAAGCGATCAGTGACATTCTATGGGGCATTGATTGCCCATGAAGACCATGAATCCTTCCAGTAGGTTTTCAACAGGTTTTTGAATGCTATGGGTGAAAAGGAACCCAAGTAAATTATCACAGATCAGGATGCGGGCATTATTAAGGCCGTACCCCTTGACTTCAAGACTGCACGTCACCGATTTTGCATGTGGCATATAATGAACAAGGTGCCATCGAAGTTCGGGGTGACAAGGGAGGATTATAAGGAGTTCCTTCAGAAATTGAACAACATTATATGGGACGACAACCTAGAAGCAGACGACTTTGACTGTAGGTGGGCATAAATAATGGAAGCGCATGGTCTTGTGAACGAAGAGTGGTTTCTGAGCGTACGATAAAAGGAGCCAATGGGTGATGGCGCATTGCAGGGACTTGAACATGGGTGGTGTAATGAGGACAACCCAGAGATCAGAGAGCATTAATAGTTTTTTTAAGAAGTTTGAGCAGAAGTCAGGTACGTTAGTGTAGTTTTGGATGCGTTTTGAAAGCGCTATGGACCATCAACGACATACGCAGACGAGACTTGACCATGAAAACCGACACTCAACACCAGCAAGGGGGACGCATTTACCCATAGAGGAATATGCGTCAAATGTTTTTACCCGTGAGGTTTTCAAGGAATTCCAACTAGAGGTCATTTCTTTGAATCGATACATGTAAGAAGGGGCTATCTTTCAAGTCGATGGAGTTGAAGTGACTGTCGTTAAGGATTCAATCAGAGAGAAAAGTTTCAACGTAGAGTACAACCCAGGTAACAACATTTTGGCATAATCTTTATCTATGTGCTAGTTGACTGAAGTTGCTAGATATAGTGCCAAAGTTACATTGTCTGAACATAGAAGTTATACAATTGTTCATCGAATCTGCAGTTATCTCTTTGTATAAATCGACTACATTTTGAATAACTTAAGTTTTCTGAATGTATAACTCTTGTTATTATATGTATAACTCTACTTGCAGAATGTATAACTCTTGTTGCCATATGTATAACTCTACTTTCAGAATAACATTAGAAGTTATTCAATTTTTCACTGAACTACAGTTATTTGTAGTATAACTCTGATTACATTTTGAATAACTTTAGCTTTCAGAATGTATAACTCTTGTTATTATATGTATATCTCTACTTGCAGAATGTATAACTCTTGTTGCCATATGTATAAATGTACCTTGATAATGTTTAACTCTTATTATTATATGTATAAGACTACTAACGACATAATTTAATTTGATTACATGGACATTGGCTACACGGTGCAGCTGTATGATGTTTGAAAGGATGGGATTTCTGTGCCGACATATAGTATGGATTTTGTCGGCTAACGGCAAGAAGACAATTCCAGATGATTACGTTTCTACAAGATGGAGAAAAGATGCATTGCAATTCAGATTATCAGAATGTGATGGTGAACAAACGGATTCAAATAGTAGCGCTGATGGAAAAGAAGTTGAGATGGTGAAGTTGTGGTCACAAGTTCATGCAACCATTGGTTTACTTCGTGGCATGAGTGTGACTGAAGTTGTGAACTTAAGCTCCTTAATTAGAGAGTTCAAGGATAAACTTTTACCGTACAAGAAAGATTTAACTAAGCAGCAGGAATTCGAGCAAATCCTTGGTTGCCCCGCCAGTGAAGAGGTAACAATACTTCCACCAAAACAATCCAAAAACAAAGGCAGCGGTAAAAGAATAGTGTTAGCTAAGGCTAAAGCCATTGCCTTGGCTTGTAAGCCAAAGCGCATGTGTAATAACTGTAAAAAAATGGCACACCACGATAAACGGAACTGCCCTAACCCATTTTCTGAGCATCCACCGTCTTCACCAGCATCTGAAGGAGTAGAAGAAGAAGAAGAAGAAGAAGAAGAAGAAGAAGAAGAAGAAGAAGAAGAAGAAGAAGAAGAAGAAGAAGAAGAAGAAGAAGAAGAATAGAGAAACTTAACATGTTGTAGTAGTAGGCAGTAGAAAAATACCTCCGTCTCCACAAATTATTTAAAAATCTGGTGAGACGGAAGGGGTATTCAGTAGCTAGCTTTTGTCTATTTTGAATGGGGATTGCACCTTCCAGATTGTATAACTTCAGTAATATGAGTGTGAAATTTCAAGCTAATGTTGTATAACTCTTTTACACAATTTAGATGACTTTTGTTCATGGCAAAAAATCCAATATTTAAAAGTTTGATAAAGAACGAATTATAACTTCAGTGGGTTTAAGTAAAACTCTTACCCATATATGGATAACTGTACTTCACAGAGTGTATAACTCTTGTACACAATTTGTATAACTCTTGTTATTTTTTGTAAAACTCATAACTGTCTAATAAATTTTGCCTTTTTCATAACTGCAGTCATGTGTTGTATAACTCTTGTACACAATTTGTATAACTCTTGATATTTTTTGTATAACTCATAGCTGTCTAATAAATTTTACCTTTTTTCATAACTGCAGTCATGTGTTGTATAACTCCTGTACAAAATTTGTATAACTTTACTTCACAGAGTGTGTAACTCTAATTCTTATCTGTAAAACTTGGATTTTAATTATGACTGACCAAGATGATATAATAACAATCTATTTCAAAAAGTTGTCTATGTTATTAAGGAGTTTCTTGACAACATACTAGAGTTGCAAAAATAGAGAATACAAAATGAAAGGAAATACATTCTATTTTTTCCCAGGATTTTTATCTGCTTTCCACGCTGCTTTTCGTCTGGCTTCTAGTTGCTTCAGGATCTGATCTTTTTTGCGAATGAAACCGTTGACCTTGGTCAGAACTCCTTGCCCGATGATGTTCATGTCAGCTAGGACAAGCGTCGCTGCCAGCTGGATTACCAAATATCAACGGTTCACCTTCCTCTCAAGATCAACGTGACCAAAACTATTACCCTCGTACATTAACATGTGCATCATGGTGAACAAGCCAGACTCGGTGTCGTTAATCGTTTGCTTATGCCAAGCAAACTGGATCTGACGAAACTAGAACTCCGGTAGGTATTTCCCTCTGTCCTTGTCCTCGTCCCTAGACTCCAGATAGTCCCTCATGAGGCTCGCCTGGCACAAAGTCAGAAACGTCAAAAAGTGAAATTGTAAAGCGGTGACAACACTTTTGAGTTGAACGTAATTACAATTTAATTCCACTTACAATTACGTGACATGCTTTGCATATCTCCGACTGGCCCGGACTTGAGTAATACTTATTATCAAGAAGATCAATCGTCCGTGAATTAAAGTTGATACACGCACATGCATAATGGGCTTCAATCTTAATGGGTACGAAGATTAAATCAGCCTTCAAGCTGAAATATTTGCCACTGTCGATTCTGAAGACGTCCCACACATTGTACAACTTTTCGGTATTCTGTGTTTGTTGGACAGGGTTTCGTACAAGGTTCAAGATTATTTCCTGTTCAAGTAGAAGTATATGTGTGAGAATACCAGAGGAGTTATAGGGGTTGTGCATTGGAGTTTCACTGTAACTCTTATAGCATATTGAAGTATGCCTAAGTTCATACTGGCTGTTAATAACTTCTCAAAACAAAATGTGTAACTCCATAGAGGGTATGTATAACTTTAGTCTTATTTTCCACTGTGAAAGTTTTAAATATCATACCCTCAAAGTATAACTCTAAAGAGGGTATGTGAAACTCTTATAGCATATTAAAGGATTGATTACAACCATACCATATGACGGATACGGAAGAAAGACGAACGAAAAATCGCGCAATCCTCTGCCTCCAAACGATTAACCAACAAGGACCAATACTCAATCACTGAATCATCCATTAGCATCTCAGGGAGCATGGACAACATTTGCAACCTATTAATTGTTGCGTGCCGGGAATAGTTCACAAGTAGTTCATTGTGGTTCAGACAGCAGGTGTTAGTCAGGCTATAACGTCTACTAAACGGGAAGATAACTGCTATTAAAATGACTGCATAACTTCAGTGATGAAACATATAACTGCAGATTAGGAATGTGTAACTCCATTAACGATATGTATAACTTTAGTTGGTAAAGTTATACATTTCAATCTTGAAGTTATATAAAGCATAAAACAGTTCTCAAGTGGTTCTGTTGATTTTAGACAGCTTACCCATTTGGAAATTTGTAGTCATCAAGAAAAACATAATCAGCCACTTGTTTGAGATACACCGGGATATCCCTAATTAATGCCTTGTTCAACTTCAGCATCTTGGCGACCACTGTAAGGTCGGCGTCTGGTTCCCCGCAATATGTGGTGCAACCAAGGCCATCGCCCTTACCCAGGGAGCGGCTATTAACAGCTGAGAGGGCCCGACTAGACGGCGTCCGGCCTAGGGCTACTTTGGAAGGTGGAGTCTGATAGGTTGAACTGACTTTTGAGCAAGGGCGTTTAGCAGAACTGTTCTCTCCGGCGATTCTAACACCTCTCTTCCTTCCACTTGTGTTGCCGGCTAACCTCTGTGCCTCACGCAGCTCCTCCATTTCACGGTCTTTAACCTCCTTAAAATCTGTTACCCTAGATAACACAGCTTCCCTATCCACGTTAATGTCACTGAGGACAAGGGTGGCAGCAACTTCCGCTCGCATGAGGTCATTGCTGTCCTTTGTCCCTATGGTACACTCGAATGGCTCTCCACGGTACAGTAACATATGAACCATGACGTAAAGACCACAGTCATTGACAGTATACCCTGCTCCCTACCAGTTGAATTTAATGTTTACAAAAGGAAACCCTTCAACTATCTTCCCTTTGTAGAGCCCTTTGTAGGCCATATACTTTCCCATTGCATCAGCCTGGCAGAAGTTAGGTAAGGCATTTAAAAGGGGAAGACCAATTAACAAAACAATGGAGGTGAAAATTAATCTAGTCACCAGTTTTATAAGACTTACAGTAATACGCGCAATCCCTCCGTATGATAATTTCAAAAGATCGTCCTCGTAAGAACGATTATCAAGGTATTCGATCTGCTCAGAGAGGAAATTTATGCAAATGCAAGAGTAGTGATCTTGATCACCAGTGCTTACCGGGACGAAAACCTACAAACATGCACCAAAAGTCTAAGAGTTATAAAACATAATTAGAAGCTTAGAGGCATGCATATTGTGCATAATTGAAATTATACATTCTATGGTTAGAGTTATACATTATATGTCTAGAGTTGTAGATTTTATTTCTAGAGTTATACAGTATATGCTTACAGTTGTACATTATGTGCAGTAAGCAGATGCCTAGAGTTATACAGTATATGCCTAGAGTTATACATTATATGTCTAGAGTTATACATTATATAGTTAGAGTTATATATTCTATGCCTAGAGTTATGGAGTGAAGTTAGCCACTCATCAAAACTCTAAGCATATACTGTATAACTCTAGACAAATAATGTATAACTTGTGCCATAGAATGTATAACTCTAGTCATTCTGAAAACTAAAGTTATATAATGTATAACTCTAGCCATAGAATGTATAACTCTAGCCATAAAATGTATAACTGTAAGCATATACAGTATAGTGTATAACTCCAGGTATTACTCCAGGTATAACTCCAGGCATCTAATGTATAACTCCAAAGTATATATTGTACAACTCTAAGCATATACTGTAAAACTCTAGGCAAATAATGTATAATTCTAGTATGGAAATGTCTCTATATTGATATCTGAGCTCACCATATCAGAGTCCAGTTGGAATGGGCTAGAACACGACTCTTGCCACATGTCGCACGAGGCACAAAAGCCTTCAGAATGATCAACAACCAAGTTTTTTTTTCCTGCATTGCCAAATTGCAATTGCTAGGTCCTATAAAACTAATAGACGGGGGTTGGCAGCTAATATCACAAGTTACGTACATTTTGTCACAAAATAACTTGCGGAGTTCGAGCACACTTACAGCGTGACCTAGGCTAAAGAAACAGCGTGAACTTGCAACAGCTGCGGTGTTCGCGTGCGTAAGCTGATTGAGTAGTTTAGACCAGCAGTCGATGACATTGGCCATAATCTGAGACCAGGGCATCAACGTCTGGAGATCAATATGCATTATGCAGTTTGGACAGGCATATGTGACCAATTGTTCCCTACAAAGGATTAGTAAAATGAGACACGCAGCAAGGGAAAAGATTCATGACCTGTTTCACTGTCATATTGAAATATAGGTAAAACTTATCTTTTACTTACTCTTTATTATGGACGTAGAATTTATCAAAGGCATAATCCATTACATCCTTCCTCAACCTGAACACCGTCCTGAAACGTTCCTTACTAAATCGCAGCAACTGTGAGCATACGTGCTGGTCAGGTTCGGGTGCCCCGCAATCCTGAGAACAACCTAGGTTCTCAGGTACAATGTCCATACACGGAAGGGGACAGTTGAATGCAGTAAGAAAGGATGGTGGATAATGTCACATCGCGGCACATAAATAGGGGGTGGGGGGTGGTGCAACCGAATATACCCTAGCACCAGCGATTTCAACTACCACACCTTCTTTGGCCGCACTAATCGTTCGCTCATCAACCCCGGCAAATGCCTCATTCACATCTGCCGTGCTCATGAAAGTCAGAGGGATTTGATTTCCACTCCATTCCGTTGAAGGATCCCCCGGGGTGACCTCCGCACCCTCGACAACAACTACGTTTTCACCGCCGTTGTTAGAATGTTGTTCAACATTCTCAATTACATCCTTTAGAACAGTGGCCTGAATGAAAAATAATAAAATTAAACACCATGCTTTTGTATCAAAAAAGTTACAGGTATAACTCTAAAAGTGATACAAAGAGGTCACGAGTTCTGAGACCCAATGAATTACGAGTTATACATAGAAGGGCAAGAGTTATACACATGTGTGAAGTATTAAAAATATGCTATAAGAGTTATACATATTTGAGTTAGAGTTATACACATATGGTTAAGAGTTGTACCAAACAGCCGTTGCAGTTGTACAGATTGAAAGATAAAGTTATACAAAGAGGCATTAAAGTTACAAGGCCTCATCATAAGTTTCAACAAAGTTATACTTTATCTACTTAGAGTTATACACGACCAATTAAAAAAAACGAATGTATAACAAGTATTTAGCGCAAATTAACAAACTTACCTCGCCACCAGGACCACTCCCGTACGCTGGAAGTCGACATAAAGCTTCCTTGATTTCAGCAGTAGAAAACATACACTCCATCAATTCTTGTGTATCCATTGGCAATGATGGGACCGTAGATTTTTCCATCTCCTTATCTGACGGTTGATTGTCTGACAAACTTTCAACATTTTCTTTCAATCCCTCCCCATGAACTTGCTCATGCACCTCATCACCTACTCTGGGCCGAGTTTCAGCATCCTCTGACCGTCCGTAAGCTTGGTCAATTTCCTCCTCGGTGTACTTCGCCTCCAACAACAGCACTCTGACAGTTTGGACGGGGGTGCACACAACTTGATCCTCTAACCCTGGGCTAGCATCTGACAACGGATTAGAAACTACTGTATCACCTCCCACTTCCTCCATAATCTTTGACCATGAAACTGCAACTGATTTCGTTGGCGCGTCAGCTTTGTCCGACTCTCCACGCGGCTCAACACAAGGTTTACCACCACTGCCACCCCCATCATTGGCGAGACTAGACAGAACTTCACTTATTTGACGCGTAGATGCATCGATTCCGTCATATTTTTTGGGGGACTCACTAACTACCTCTTCAAATGCAGGAGCGTTACCAACAGAAATCTTCAGCCTTTCTGCAATCTGTTCTTTTTCAGCGACGTACTTTTGAATCTTTTCATCCTCAAAGAATTCTTGAGAGGCCTGACTAGGATTTAGGCCCGTCGGATCACTAGTTTCAGCTTTGATCCTTGCTGTTACATCTGTTGGAGCTTGTGTCCTCCACAAATTAGTGTGATAACATTTGTAAATCTCTTACAGGTTCACAAGGGTATACTTCGTATATTTAATCAGTTGATTAACGTTTACCTAATAACGGTTGGCTTGCTAGAAAGTTTGACGTTATTATCATACAGATGGCGGTGATCAACTGGTCCCTAAAGGTCACACCTATAGGACGTATTTGAGAAATGTGGTTATAGAAATATAATTACATTGATGCCCAAAATAACTAAAAAGTTAGTCAATGTGTTGATGAGATAATTATTTAATGAAAATTAAATAATATTAAGTTGAGACGAATTAACTGTCAATTCGTAAATTAAATATAATAAGTTATATTTAATTAAATATATATAAGGTTAGTTTGGACGAATTAATCTGTTAATTCGTAGTTAAATATAATCAGTTGTATTTAATATCAACAAGTTGAATGTGTCATAGTGGTAATAGTGAGGGTACACATACCAAGAGGTCATGGGTTCAATCCTCACTAGATGACAATTCAACACATATTATATATTTTTGGAAAGACCAAAATAAGGAGAATTTTGCTCCATAATTGGTCGATGGCGAAAATTAGGGAAGTAATTTTCTTTCCTAATTGATTTCGGATTTCGGTCTATATAAAAAGAAAGGTAGAGAATTATTTCTAACCTAATGCTTTTTCTTGACCTAGCCTCCTCTTTCTCATCACAAGAACACAAAGACAATTAAATTTTACAGAAAATTTTAGATTGATTTCTAGCATAATCAAAGGGCATATCTCAGATCGTCTTGGATGCAACTAATTGGCGAATATCAATTTTGATATTGTTCTTAGGCCATATTTGCTAGGACCGAAGGTTAATTCTAAATCTTTTTACTTATGTTTATGTATTTTATTTTATGACCTTAGATCATCTTTATTAAATCGTTATAATCCTTCATGTTAAAGGGAAGTATACAGATTATTTCCCACAACATCTGCGTACCATGAATAGAACACAATAGCGTTCCTTTGCATCTGTAGATAAAGCTCGTGAGTATGCTGCATTGAAGAAGTACAGTAAGTTAGTTATATTATAATAGATGGGTACATTCAGCTGAAACAGAATCAATCTGCAAAATATATAATAGTTTGAACTTACATTAACAACCCTAGCTTTCAAATCCTGGTCATCCTCGACACCTGCTGGTAGTTCGATCTGAATGAACTTCTTCTCAGAAGTTGAGCAGAAGAGAGGGGGTGGGGGGGCTGATAGCAACAGTAGTTTGGGTTCACGCGAGTCGCTGAGGCTGATACTGTCCAAACTCCTAATATAAGAGGGATCTTGAAGGCACCTCGGATACCTGGTCTTAGACAAAGTTAAAGTACCCAATCCCCCTTGAGCCACATCAAATTTTACCCTATCTACAAGCGAAGTTTCATCCCAATGCTTAATCAAAGGTAGATCGTGGAGGCACGACCTACCCTTGTAATCATATCGCTGAAAGTAGCTTATCATGAGGAAGGGGATACAGCCACCCAACATCGTTACCCCCTTTTTACAGTTTGTCCCTGCTTTCACCATCATTTCCAAAATATAAGACCACCAGTCAAAATGCGGAATGGCTTCAGGATCTTCTACAGCCCTTAAAAGCTTCAAATCTATCCCGTTGTTTGGGGTGGATGCGAGGAATAAAGACATAGAGAACAAAACAAATAGCCGGCAAAAATGATCGTCCGCCTCCTCGTACTCCATAAGTTGCTTGTGAACTTTCCCTAAACTTATTGACTTATTTGATTTGTCCACCCCGTAAGCTTGCCGCCATTTGTCCTTTAGCTCCTTATTTTCGGGATCGTTGGACCCCTTCTGCGAACCAGTAGGTACCAACGGGAGACGGTTGGGTCCAAAAGGTATCAAAAAATAGTCATGCACGCCATGCTTACTGATCATAAACTCCTTCTTCCGAAAAGCCCAGAACACATATGACCCATCAGAGAAGGAATCCAAGAATAGGCGAATGTGTGCAAGTGGGAAGCTGCTAATCTTAAGCTCCAAAAGGCCACCAAACCCAATTTTCTTAACAGCGGACACCTGATCCTCATTAAGCTTTTCAATGAGAGAGACAAGCCTTTGAGGTCGACACGAAACCGTGATTTTATGCACCCTCTGGATGTACCGAATATGGTGTGCAATGAGCCTCTGTCATGATCACCTTTTTCAACTCCGCATCATTAGGAACACACCACCCACCATCAAATCTCACACTGCCATCTGTATGAATAGAGAATCGAGACACAATTCCTTTCTCTACTCCAGCTCTCCACTCCTCAATCTTAGGATCCAAAGCCTGCTTCCTGCGAATATCACAATAAAGATCTGGCTCCACTGTCAAATCCCCTCTAGCATCCCTTTTCTGTATCATATGTATCCCCATCTTTCCCACCTCATCTCTCAACCTCATCAAAGACATAGCTATGCATGGAGAATGCACACTCTTCCTGCTCAGCGCTTCTGCAACCACGTTTGCCTTCCCGTTATGGTATATAATATCCATGTCATAATCCCCTATCAGCTCCATCCACCTCCTTTGTCTCATGTTCAGCTCCTTTTGAGTGAAGATGTACTTGAGACTCTTGTGAACTGAAAACACCTTAAAGGTCCCCCATAAAGATGGTGCCTCCAAATCTTAAAAGCAAACAAAACTACACCCAACTCCAGATCATGTGTCGGATAGTTTTTCTCCTAATGCTTCAATTGCCTAGAAGCATAGGCAATTACTTTCCCGTTCTGCATCAACACACATCCCAAACCATTCTTCGAAGCATCTGTATATACCTCAAAGTTCTCACACCCTTCAGGTAATGCCAAGACTGGAGATGTGGTCAAACACTCCTTTAATGTTTGGAACGCCGTCTCACAACTTTCATCCCAACGAAACCTGTTATCTTTCCTCATCAACGCTGTCATAGGTCTGGCTATCATAGAAAGTCTTTCATAAAATGATGGTAGTACCCTGCCAAACCCAAAAAACTCCTTACCTCTGCCACATTCTTCGGTGCTTCCCACCGAGTGACTGACTCTACCTTGGCCGGATCCACAACAACACCCTTCTTTGAAATTACATGCCCCAGAAAAGAAACTTCCTCGAGCCAGAACTCACACTTAGACAACTTTTCATATAGCTGATTGTCACGCAAAGTCTGCAACACTAACCTCAAGTGCTCCTCATGCTCCTCCTTAGTCTTAGAAAAGACTAAGATATCATCGATGAAGACCACTACAAACCAATCTAAAAACTGACTGAAGACCCAGTTCATTCAATCCATAAACATTTCCAGTGCATTAGATAACCCAAACGGTATCACAACATACTCATAGTGACTATACCTCGATGTAAAAGCTGTCTTTAGTATGTCCTCATCCCGAATCTTTATTGATGATAACCTAACCTCAAATAAATCTTAGAAAAGACTTCTGCCCCATTTAACTAGTCAAACAAATCATCTATCCTTAGCAAAGGATACTTATTCTTCACTGTCACCCTATTCTACTCTCTGTAATCGATGCACAACCTCAAACTCCCATCTTTCTTTTTCACGAAAAGAACCGGTGCTCCCCACGGTGATATATTTGGTCTAATGTATCCCTTATCGATCAAATCATACAGCTGTTTCTTCAGCTCCTCCAACTCATTAGGATCCATGCAGTACAAGGCCTTAGAGATTGGTCCCGTCCCCGGTTTCAGCTCCACACTGAAATCTATCTCCCTCTTGGGTGGTAAACCCGGTATCTCCTCCGGAAAGACATTTGGAAACTCTCCCACCACTGGTATCTGCTCAACTATCGAACTCACCATACTATGGTTTCTCAAATGGCATAGGATTAATGGACACCCCTTCCTCAGATAAGACTTCAATGTCACCGCTGCAATCATTTTGACTTTGGGTTTGACAACAAACCCACGATAAGACACACTAAATGCCTTACGACCTCGCAAAGAGACTGTCTTTTAGTGACAGTCTATCCTAGCCTTGTACTTACCCAACCAGTCCATACCAACTATCATCTCAAAACCATCCAAAGGAAACTCTAACAAGTCCACTGCTAGGTCAACCTGCCCAACTATCATAGATACACCCTTATACAACCTCCCATAAGATACAGACTCACCCGACGGTATAAAAACTTCCTCTTTTACAGACTTAAACTCTCTCAAACCCAAAAGCTTAGCAGGACTCGATGATAAAAAAGATTGTGACGCCCCCGAATCAAACAAAACAAAGGTAAAGACTCCATTAACAAGAAAAGTACTCGTGATTATGTGAGCGTCATCCTCAGCTGCTTTCTTCTCCATCGTTAAAAGCTTGCCACTGGTCTTTTGTCCACCTCCCTTGACAGTACTAGCAAAAGTAGACGGCTTAGCAACCGACCCCTGGTTGTTATTCGCTGGCGGTCTATGATATGAATTACCGCCATTGCGGTTAGCCCCAATGTTGTTGTTGTAACCGCTTTGATGGTTCCATGACCCAGCCGGCCTGTTACTAGCATAACTCTGAGATGGACCGTGAGAGAAACTCCCCTGTGATTGTCTCTGGAAGCCCCTGCCTACAGCACTGGTGCACTCATATCTTTTATGGCCCAAACCGCCACAGTTAAAGCAAGATAAACCCCAGCTGCTACTACCACCACCTCGGCCACGCCCAAAAGAAGCTCCACCATTGAACCCTGACCCCGAAGAGTAAGCTCTCGACTTGTTATGGCCTCTCCTCTTGGAACTAGACTGACCACCACCCTGACTCTCACCCTTCCTCTTCTCAGAACCTCTCTCCCTATTCTCCTTGCCCATCTCGACCAACCTCTCAGCTCTCCCGGCTCTCTCATACACTTCCTTAGCATCAGTAAAGACCCCTACATGTAGCTTCTCCATGATGCTAGGTGTTAGACCCTTCTTAAAACTCAACGCCAAGTTCTCCTGACTCAGCCCCATGTCCTCAGCATACCTAGACTTCTCATTGAACTTGTGATAGTACTCATACACTGTCATATCCAGAGTCATTTTGAAATCATCAAACTCCTCTCTCAACTTACTATGCACATGTTCTGGCACAAACTCTCGACGCATAGCTTTCTTGAACTCACTCCAAGGTATAGCAAATATCCCCTGTTTCACATATAGGTCTAAGGCACTCTCTCTAACCTTATGCCACTATTCTCCGACCGCATCACTCAAGTAGAATGCACCTTGTTCCAATATTTAGTCCTCAGGGGAATGAACCACATTAAGTATATTCTCCAACTCTCTGTGCCAATTATCAAGCAAGATTGGTGCACCTGTACCCATGTACTCTTTCGGATTGAAACGAGCGATGTTGATGCTCATCTTAGCGAAATCCACCCCCAACCTCTTTATCTTTCCCAAACTTCTTTAGAGCTTCCGTAAGCGCATCCTGATGCTCTAGCATCTTAACTATCTCATCAGTACTCATATTCTCAGCCCTAGCATACAACGCATTTCTCTTTGGCGGCATCTTGAAACTATATAAGAGAAAAGGTGAACATAAACACACATCCCACAACTCAATTACGTATATAACCTGTACCGTACCTACTCGATCGAGTTGAGGCCAATCGATCGAGTTGCCCACTTACTCGATCGAGTGCCTTGACTCCAGAACCTGACCAGAATGCAACAAAAACGTTACTCGATGGAGCCCACTACCTACTCGATCGAGTTGACCTTGCTCGATCGAGTCCTCCATCCTACTCGATCGAGTGCCCAAAAACTGTACACTGCCCAGAAACGAAAAACACGCCACTCGATTGAGTCACACCCACTCGATCGAGTCACTCACCTACTCGATCGAGTGCCCCTAACTCGATCGAGTCATGCTGACTCGTATACTACCCGCATGCATATCTCACCACTTTCCATCCAACTATATATATATGTATATATATATATATATATATATATATATATATGTATGTATATATATATATATATGTATGTATATATATATATATATATATACATATATATATATATATACATACATATATATATATATATACATACATATATATGTATACATACATAGAGAAGGGTTCTTATAAGGCCTTTATACCTTATAAGGCCCTAAGTCTTTATAAGAGCCCTTGGATGAAGGAATTGAAGGGATGAGATGAGGAGATAGGGCGTGTTTTTTAGAGCAAAAAAAAAAAAGGAAATGCTGATGGTGTGAGAGAGGGACCACTTTCACTGTTTCTGTACTGCCTCCATATCATATCCCGCGGACAAAAGGAATAAACAAACACAAATAATTCATTTTGCATGCTTTCCCTCTTCATTCACCATTCAAAATCTCTCAACAAGCAAAACCCATAAAAATCACCAAAAAAACGATCCTAAATCCTGTAAAATACAATATAAATCATCAAAAAAAAAAGAGAAATTTCATCCCAAATGTAAAACTACTTCATTGATCATCAGATAAAGAAATTGTTATCAGATAAACTACTTCATTGTTCATCCGTTAAAATTCATTAGCTTTGTTGAAGACAACATAAATTGTCGTTGTTCATCAGAGAAAGAAGCGGGAAATGACAGTCAGTGTTTGTGAAGTGGATCATATGCAGATTCAAGTTGCCGTCGATGGTGAGTTGTTTACTTTCTTATTTGTGTCTAGGTTATTAATGTAGCTTGATGGTCAAATATAAAGTGCTATATGTGATATTGGATTGATGTTCATTATTGTAGCTTGTAGTTATTTTATTTGTGTTCATTATTCTTTATGGTGTTGCACTTTCATGGTGTTCATCAGATTTGTTCTTTCATTTTGGTAGCTTGTTGTTCATGGCATAAAATGATCGGAAATTAAAAGCTTGATAAAGAACGAATTATAACTTCAGTGGGTTTTAGTAAAACTCTGACACGAATATGTATAACTTCAATAATACAGTGTACTCATGCAGTTCTTATATTCATCGTGTTATAACTCCACTTGTTTTTTGTAAAACTCTTTGACAGTTTCCTGCAGCTTCAGGTAACAGAGTAATGCAAACCCTAAATTGTGCGTAAAAACTCTTACTAACAACCAATTTTGATATAGTTATTCATGTTATAGCTGAAGTTATAAATTTATTAAGTGAAGTTATAGGATGTAGAGGGTTGTACATTATATGCCTAGAGTTATACAGGTTGTGTCTAGAGTTATACATTGTATGATTAGAGTTATACGGACTGTGTATAGAGTTATACAGAGGCATATACATTGTATGATTACAGTTATACAAATTTTGTACAGGAGTTATACAACACAGGACTGCAGTTTTGAAAAAAGGCAAAATTTATTAGACAGCTATGAGTTATACAAAAAATATCAAGAGTTATACAAATTGTGTACAACAGTCATACAACACATGGCTGCAGTTATGAAAAAGGCAAAATTTATTAGACAGTTTTGAGTTTTACAAAAAATAACAAGAGTTATACAAATTGTGTACAAGAGTTATACACTCTGTGAAGTACAGTTGTCCATATATGGGTAAGAGTTATACATTGTATGACTAGAGTTATACATTATAGTCTAAGAGTTATACATTATATGCTAAGGAGTTATACAGTCTGTGCCTGGAGTTGTACATTGTATAGCTAGAGTTATACATTGTATGACTAGAGTTATGCATTGTATGCCTAGAGTTATACATTGTATGACTATAGTTACACAATATATACCTACAGTTATACAGTGTGTCCCTAGAGTTATACAGTCTGTGCCTAGAGTTATACATTGTATGACTAGAGTTATACAGAGTGTGACTAGAGTTATACAGAGTGTGACTAGAGTTATAAATTATATGCCTAGAGTTATACATTATATGCCTAGAGTTATACATTATATGCTAAGAGTTATACATTGTGTAGCTAGAGTTATACATCTTACAGTCTCTGCCTAGAGTTATACATTGTGCCTAGAGTTATACATTAAATGCCTGCAGTTATACAGTCTGTGCCCAGAGTTATACATTTTATTTGCATGTGTTTTTCTCCGTCATTATTTTTTCTCTAATTATTATTCGCTTAGTTTTTCTGCGTTTATTAGTAAAACAAATTAAATAAAATAAAACAAAGAAGATGATGGAGAGGATAGTAAAACAAATCCACATTTAACATACATGAACTTAATTAATTGATATAGATACATAAACTTAATGCATTGCTAAAAATACAATTCTTAGATGTCCATATAGGGATGCATCTCTTCTATGATATTCATTCTCTCCTCCTTTGCTATTTGGAGGTTTCGTTCCGCAGATGCAATATCTTCATATAGCTGCATTATCTGCGGCTCTAACAAGCCATTTTTTTGGCGTCCTTAAGTGCGATCCGAGCATCCTCAAGGAAGAGCCTGTACTTCCTCTCGATTTCCTGCAAGCGGCGTATGAAACTTTTGTTTTTCTCGGTCATAATGCATGTTAAACGAATGGTATCATTCATTATTGAAGGAAGTTTGGAGTTTATTAGGTTTTAAAGATTTAGGGTTTGGAGTTTAGGGTGGAAATAGGTATATAATGGACTGGTTATTGAGATTGTGGAATGAATTTATAATTAGTAATGTGTCATTTGAGTTGTTTTTTAATTAATATGTTTGGGGTTTGATGCTTAAATTAATACGAATTTTGTTTAGGAAGTTGTGCCATATCCCTGCATCAAATCTTATAACCCTTCGCATTTCATATATTGTGTCGTTTCATTAAATGTATAACTCTTAGAATATAATGTATGCCTAGAGTTATACATTATATGCCTAAGAGTTATACATTGTGTAGCTAGAGTTATACATCTTACAGTCTCTGCCTAGAGTTATACAGTTTATGCCCAGAGTTATACATTATCTGCCTACAGTTATACAGTCTGTACCCAGAATGTATAACTCTATGCATATGTATAACTCTTAGCATATAATGTATAACTCTAGGCATATAATGTATAACTCTAGACATATAATGTATAACTCCAAACACAGTTTGTATATGCTAAGAGTTATACATTATCTGCATACAGTTATACATTATGTGCCCAGAGTTATACAGTGTGACTGGAGTTATACATTAAATGACTAGAGTTATACATTGAATGACTAGAGTTATACAGAGTTTGACTAGAGTTATACATTATATGCCCACAGTTGTATAGTTTATGCCCAGAGTTATACATTGTATGACTAGAGTTATACATTCTGTGCCCAGAGTTATACAGTGTATGCGTAGAGTTATACATTCTATCCTTGGAGTTACAAAGTAAATGCTAAGTAGCTTGGAGTTATGTATTTATTAATCATTTCATGGATGTTTGATTCCGCTCAGATGGTCGTAAGGTAGCGGAAACTGAGTATTGTAAGCAATTGGGAGCGGAGTTTACACCTTGCGTAGGGCAACAATTTTTTGAAATCGACGAGGTAGTGACATTCTATAAAATTTATGCATTGGCGTCGGGGTTTGATGTTCGGAAGTACTCGACGAAAAAATGGCGCGACGGTGAAATCAAGTCAAAGTTGCTGGTTTGCAACAGAGAGGGATTCACATATGTCCCGAAAGGAGAGGCAGTAATTAAAAAAAATGAGACCGGGGCTAGGGAAGAAGAAAGGCAATGGGGAATAAGAACTGCGAAACAGAGGAAATATACAGTCAAGAGGGTAGGGTGTAAAGTCCATGTCAGGCTATTTATGAAGAATGGAGTATTAGTAATTGACCGATTCCACATGGGGCATAATCACGAGCTTGTATCCAGTGAGGATCGTCAGTTTC
Source organism: Silene latifolia (assembly GCF_048544455.1). NCBI lineage: Eukaryota > Viridiplantae > Streptophyta > Magnoliopsida > Caryophyllales > Caryophyllaceae > Silene > Silene latifolia. The sequence goes on along the minus strand of NC_133535.1, from coordinate 68,070,619 downwards.
AGAAGATGTCGCGGAACATAGAAGATTTTCACAAGTACTTGATAATGTACAACTCAAGGGTAAGTTTACTATTAATCAAACCTCCAGTAATTGAATGGCAAACTTCTAAAGTTATACACCGAGATTATAGAGTTATACAACTTGTAAATATTTTTTAAAATTCTAGAATAATTCTTAATGAATTTTTGAGATAAATAGAACGTTGTTAGAGTTATACATATTCGCATATTTAAGAGTTATAAATAATAAGAAGTTGCACAATCAATCAATGGAGTTATCCATATGTTTCATGAAGTTGTATGAAAAGGTGAAAGAGTTATAGTTGAGGAATCCTTGATTATAGTCATCACTGATCAGGATTTGTTGTCCACTGCAGTTGAGGATAGGAGCAACTAGGACGTACAACATGTGTAAGGAACTCGTAAACGGGTTCGAGAACATTGGTGCATCCTTAACAGATTTTAAGAACTTCCACCGAGATGTGAAGTGCTTCATCCATAAACGGGACGGTCAATTGTTCATCGACCGGTTCAAGAATATGTCGCAAAATAGACAGGGGTTTTATTTTGATTATGAGGTTGACAAGGATAACAGCCTTCGAAGGGCAATATGGGCTGACAGAACCGCTAGAAGGAACTACTCCGTTTTTGGAGATGTAGTGTCGTACGACCCAACATACTCAACAAACAAGTACGATATGATTTTCACGCCATTCACTGGCATAGATCACCATAAGCGATCAGTGACATTCTGTGGGGCATTGATTGCCCGTGAAGACCATGAATCCTTCCAGTGGGTTTTCAACAGGTTTTTGAATGCTATGGGTGGAAAGGAACCCAAGTACATTATCACAGATCAGGATGCGGGCATTATTAAGGCCGTACCCCTTGCCTTCAAGACTGCAAGCCACCGGTTTTGCATGTCGCATATAATGGACAAGGTGCCATCGAAGTTCGGGGTGACACGGGAGGATTATAAGGAGTTCCTTGAGAAATTGAACAACATTATATGGGACGACAACATAGAAGCAGACGACTTTGACTGTAGGTGGGCAGAAATAATGGAAGCGCATGGTGTTGTGAACGAAGAGTGGTTTACAGAAGCGTACGATAAAAGGGGCAATGGGTGATGTCGCATTGTAGGGACTTGAACATGGGTGGTGTAATAAGGACAACCCAGCGATCAGAGAGCATTAATAGTTTTTTTAAGAAGTTCGAGCAGAAGTCAGGTACGTTAGTGGAGTTTTGGATGCGTTTTGAAAGCGTTATGGACCATCAACGGCATACGCAGAAGAGACTTGACCATGAAAATCGACACTCAACACCAGCAATGGGGACGCATTTACCCATAGAGGAATATGCGTCAAATGTTTATACCCGTGAGGTTTTCAAGGAATTCCAACTAGAGGTCCTTTGCTCAATCGATACATGTAAGACCGGGGGCTATGCTGAAGTCGATGGAGTTGAAGTGACTGTCGTTAAGGATTCAATCAGAGAGAAAAGTTTCAACGTAGAGTACAACCTAGGTAACAGCATTTTGGCATAATCTTGATGTGGTAGTTGACTGAAGTTGCTAGATATAGTGCCGAAGTTACATTGTCTGAACATAGAAGTTATACAATTGTTCACTGAACTGGAGTTATCTGCTGTATAAATCTGAAAGCATTTTCAATAACTTAAGTTTTCTGAATGTATAATTCTTCTTATTATATGTATAACTCTACTTGCAGAATGTATAACTCTTCTTGCCATATGTGTAACTCTGCTTTCAGAATAACATTAGAAATTCTATTTTTCACTGAATCTGAGTTATTTGTAGTATAACTCGATTACATTTTGAATAACTTTAGCTTTCAGAATGTATAACTCGTGGCCATATGTATAACTCGCTTTCAGAATAACATTAGAAGTTATTCATTTTTTCAATGAACTATGATTATTTGTAGTATAACTCGATTATATTTTGAATAACTTTAACTTTCGAATGTATAATGTTGTTGCCATATGTATAACTCTACCTTGATAATGATTAAATCTAATTATTATATGTATAAGACTACTAACGGCATAATTTAACTTGATTACGGTACATCGGCTACACGTTGCGGTTGTATGATGTTTGAAAGGATGGGATATCTCGTGCCGACATATAGTGTGGATTTTGTCGGCTAACGGGAAGAAGACAATTCCATATGATTACGTTTCTACAAGATGGAGAAAAGATGCATTGCAATTCAGATTATCAGAATGTGATGGTGAACAAACGGATTCAAATAGTGGCGCTGATGGAAAAGAAATTGCGATGGTGAAGTTGTGGTCAGAAGTTCATGCAACTATTGGTTTACTTCGTGGCACGAGTGTGACTGAAGTTGTGAACTTAACCTCCTTAATTAGAGAGTTCAAGGAGAAACTTTTACCGTACAAGAAAGATTTAACTAAGCAGCAGGAATTCGAGCAAATCCTTGGTTGCCCGCCAAAGATGACGAGGTAACAATACTTCCACCAAAACAATCGAAAAACAAAGGCAGCGGTAAAAGAATGGTGTCTGCTAAGGCAAAAGCCATTGCCTTGTCTTGTAAGCCAAAACGCTTGTGTAATAACTGTAAACAAATGGCACACCACGATAAACGGAACTGCCCTAACCCATTCTCTGAGCATCCACCGTCTTCACCAGCATCTGAAGGACTAGAAGAAAAAGAAGAGGAAGAGGAAGAAGAAGAAGAAGAAGAAGAAGAAGAAGAAGAAGAAGAAGAAGAAGAAGAAGAAGAAGAAGAAGAAGAAGAAGAAGAAGAAGAAGAAGAAGAAGAAGAAGAAGAAGAAGACGGACCAGAAGAATAGAGAAACTTAACATGTAGTAGTAGAAGGCAGTAGAAAAAATACCTCCGTCTCAACAAATTATTTACAATCTTTTTTTCTTTAAAAGGTAAAAAATCTGGTGAGACGGAAGGGGTATTTAATAGCTAGCTTTTGTCTATTTTGAAGGGGGATTGCACCTTCCAGATTGTATAACTTCAGTAATATGGTGTGTGAAATTTGAAGCTAATGTTGTATAACTCTTGTACACAATTTTGATGACTTCTGTTCATGGCAAAATATCCAATATTTAAAAGTTTGATAAAGAACGAATTATAATTTCAGTGGCTTTAAGTAAAACTGTTACCCATATATGGATAACTATACTTCACAGAGTGTATAACTCTTGTACACAATTTCTATAACTCTTGTTATTGTTTGTAAAACTCATAACTGTCTAATAAAATTTGACTTTTACATAACTGCAGTCATATGTTGTACAACTCTTGTACAAAATTTGTATAACTCATGATATTTTTTGTATAACTCATAGCTGTCACATAAATTTTGCCTTTTTTTTCATAACTGCAGTCATGTGTTGTATAACTCCTGTACATAATTTGTATAACTTTACTTCACATAGTGTATAACTGTAATACTTATTCGGAAAACTTGGATTTTAATTACGACTGACCAAGATGATATAGTACAATCTATTCCAAAAATTTGTCTAAGTTGTTAAGGAGTTTCTTGACAACGTACTATAGTTGCAAAAAAAGAGAATACAGAATCAAAGGAAATACATTCTATTTTTTCTCAGGTTTTTTATCTGCTCTCCGCGCTGCTTTTCGTGTGACTTCTACTTGCTTCAGGATCTGTAATTTCTCGGCAATGAATCCGTTGACCTTGGATAGAACTCCTCCCCCGATGATGTTCATGTCAGCTAGGACAAGCGTCGCTGCCAACTGGATCACCAAATATCGACGGTTCACCTTCCTCTCGAGATCAACGTGGCCAAAACTATCACCCTCGTACATTAACATGTGCATCATGGCGAACAAGCCAGACTCGGTGTCATTTATCGTTTGCTTATGCCAGGCAAACTGGATCTGACGAAACTGGAACGACGGTATGTCTTTCCCTCTGTTCTTCTCGTCGTCCCTAGACTCCAGGTAGTCGCTCATGAGGCTCGCCTGGCACAGACAAGAACGTCAAAAAGTGAAATTGTAAAAGCGGTGACCAAACTTTTGAGTTGAACGTAATTAACAATTTAATTCCACTTACAATTACTTGACACGCTTTGCATATCTCCGATTGGCCCGGACTTGAGTAGTACTTATAGTCAAGAAGATCAATCGTCATTGAATTAAAGTTGATACACGCACATGCATAATGGGCTTCAATCTTAATGGGTACGAAGATTAAATCAGCCTTCAAGCTGAAATCTTTGCCACAGTTGATTCGGAAGACGTCCCACATATTGTACAACCTTTCGGTGTCCGGTGTTTGTTGGACAGGGTTCCGTACAAGGCTCAAGATTGTTTCCTGATCAAGTAGAAGTATATGTGTGAGGATACCAGAGGAGTTATAGGGGTTGTGCATTGGAGTTGCTCAGTAACTCTTATAGCATAATGAAGAATGCCTAAGTTCATACTGGATGTTAATAACTTCTCACTACAAAATGTTTTACTCCATAGAGGGTATGTATAACTTTAGACTTATTTTCCACTGTGAAACTCTTATAGCATATTAAAGGATTGATTAGGACCATACCATATGACGGATACCGAAGAAAGACGAACGAAAAATCGCGCAATCCTCTGCCTCCAAACGATTAAGCAACAAGGACCAACACTCAATCACTTTTTCATCCATTGGCGTCTCAGGGAGCATGGACAACATTTGCAACCTATTAATTGTTCCGTGCCGGCCATAACTCACAAGTGGTTCACTGTAGTTCAGACACCAGGTGTTAATCAGACTATAACGTATACTAAATGGTAAGGTAACTGCTATTAAAATGACTGCATAACTTCACTGATGAAACGTATAACTGCAGTTTAGGAATGTGTAACTCCATTAACGATATATATAACTTCAGTGATGAACACATATAACTCCAGGTATTACTCTAGGTATAACTCCAGGCCTCTAATGTATAACTCCAAAGTATATATTGTACAACTCTGAGCATATACTGTAAAACTCTAGGCAAAATAATGTAGAATTCCAGTATGGAAATGTCTCTATATTGATAAAACTTAATATGATAAAACATTAGGATTTTAGACAGCTTACTCAGTTGGAAATTTGTAGTCATCAAGGAAAACGTAATCAGCCACTTGTTTGCGATACACCGGGATATCCCTAATTAATGCCTTGTTCATCTTCAGCATCTTGGCGACCACTGTAAGGTCGGCGTCTGGTTCCCCGCAATATGTGGTGCAACCAAGGCCATCGCCCTTACCCCAGGAGCGGCTATTAACAGCTGAGAGGGCCCGACTAGACGGCGTCCGGCCCAGGGCTACTTTGGAAGGTGGAGTCTGATAGCTTGAACTAACTTTAGAGCAAGGGCGTTTAGCAGAACTGTTCTCTCCGGCAATTCCAGCACCTCTCTTCCTTCCACTTGTGTTTCTGGCTAACCTCTGTTTATCACGCAGCTCCTCCATTTCACGGTCTTTAAGCTCCTTAAAAGCTGTTACCCTAGATAACACATCTTCCCTGTCCACGTTAATGTCACTGAGGATAAGGGTGGCAGCAATTTCCGCTCGCATGAGGTCATTCCTTGTCCTTGTCCCCTATGGTACGTCGAATGGCTCTCCACGGTACAACAACATATGAACCATGACGTAAAGACCACAGTCATTGTCAGTATACCCTGATCCCTGCCAGTTTAATTTAATGTTGACAAAAGGAAACCCTTCAACTTTCTTCCCTTTGTCGAGTCCTTTGTAGGCCATATACTTTCCCATTGCATCAGCCTGACAGAAGTTAGGCAAGGCGTTTAAAATTGGAAGACCAATTAACAAAACAATGGAGCTGATAATTAATATAGTCACCAGTTTTATAAGACTTACAGTAATACGCGCAATCCCTCCGTACGGTAATTTCAGAAGATCGTCCTCATAAGAACGATTATCAAGGTACTCGATCTGCTCGGAGAGGAAATTTATGCAAATGCAAGAGTAATGATCTTGATCGCCAGTGCTTACCGGGACGAAAACCTACAAACATGCACGTAAAGTATAAGATTTATAAAACGTAATTTAGCAGATTAGAGGCATACATATTGTGCATAATTGGAATTATACATTATCTGATTAGAGTTATACATTATATGTCTAGAGTTGTACATTCAATTTCTAGAGTTATACAGTATATGCTTGCAGTTGTACATTATGTGCAGTGAGTTATACATTCTATGGTTAAAGTTATACATTCTATGCCTAGAGTTATGGAGTGAAGTTAGCCACTCATCAAAACTCTAAGCATATAATGTATAACTCTAGGCAAATAATGTATAACTTCAGCCATAGAATGTATAACTCTAGTCATTCTGAATGCTAAAGTTATATAATGTATAACTCTATCCATAAAAAGTATAACTCCAGGCCTCTAATGTATAACTCCAAAACATATATTGTACAACTCTAAGCATATACTGTAAAACTCTTGGCAAATAATGTATAATTCCAGTATGGAAATGTCTCTATATTGATATCTGAGCTCACCATATCAGAGTCCAGTTGGAATGGACTAGAACACGACTCTTGCCACATGTCCCACGAGGCACAAAACCCTTGTAATTATCAACAACCAAGTTTTTTTCCGCCTTGCCAAATTGCAATTGATAGGTCCTATAAAAATGATAGACGGGGGTTGACAGCTTGTATCACAAGTTACGTACAGTTTGTCACAAAATAACTTGCGGTAGTTCGAGCACACTTACAGCGTGACCTAGGCTAAAGAAAAAGCGCGAACTTGCAACAGCTGCGGTGTTCGCGTGCGTAAGCTGATTGAGTAGTACAGACCAGCAGTCAATGACATTGGCCGTAATCTATTTCCCGGGCATCAACGACTGGAGATCAATACGCGTTATGCATTTTGGACAGGCATATGTGACCAATTGTTCCCTTCAAAGTATTAGCAAAATGATACACGCACAAGGGAAAAGATTCATGGCCTGTTTCACTGTTGTACTGAAATATAGGTAAAACTTATCTTTTACTTACTCTTTTTTATGGTCGTGGAATTGATCAAAGAAATAATCCATTACATCCTTCCTCACCCTGAACACCGTCCTGAAACGTTCCTTGTTAAATCGCAGAAACTGTGAGCATACGTGCTGGTCAGGTTCGGGTGCCCCGCAATCCCGAGAACAACCTAGGTTCTCGGGTACAGTGTCCATACACGAAAGGGGGGCAGTTGAATGCAGTAAGAAAGGATGGTGGATCATGTCACATCGCGGCACATAAATAGGGGGCGGGGCTGGTGCAACGGGCTCAACCCTAGCACCAGCGATTTCAACTACCACACCTTCTTTGAGCGCACCAATCGTACGCTCCTCAACCCCGGGAAATGCCTCATTCACCTCTGCCGTGCTCATGAAAGTCAGAGGGATTTGATTTCCACTCAATTCTGTTGAAGGATCCTCCGGGGTGACATCCGCACCCTGGACAACATCTACGTTTTCACCCCCGTTGTTGGAATGTTGTTCAACATTCTCAACTACATCCTTTTTACCAGTGGCCTGAATGAAAAATAATAGAAATAAACACCATGCTTTTGTATCAAACAATTTACAGGTATAACTCTAAAAGTGATAAAAAGAGGTCACAGAGTTACATACCCAATGCATTACAGTTATACATATAATGTGTAACTCTAGCCATGAATGTATAACTCTATTAATAAAATTTATAACTTCATGTATATACTGTATAACTCTAGGAATATTCTGTACAACTCTAGGCATATATTGTATAACTCCAGGAATACAATGTACAACTCGAGGCATATATTGTATAACTCCAGGAATAAAATGTACAACTCTAGGCATATATTGTATAACTCCAGTTATACATTATGACAGTAGAAGTTATTCAACATGTAATCAGAGCTGTACAACAAATGACTGCAGTTGCACAGATTGAAAGATAAAGTTATACAAATAGGCACTACAGTTACAAGGCCTCATCATAAGTTTCAACAAAGTTATACTTTATCAACTTAGAGTTATACACGACCAATTGAAAAAAAAAAACGAATGTATAAAAAGTATTTAGCGCAAATTAACAAACTTACCTCGCCACCAGGACCACTCCCGTACGCTGGAAGTCCACATAAAGCTTCCTTGATTTCAGCAGTGGAAAACATACACTCCATCAATTCTTGTGTCTCCATTGGCAATTCTGGGACCGTAGATTTTTCCATCTCCTTATCTGACGATTGATTATCTGAAAATATTTCAACATTTTCTTTCAATCCCTCCCCATGAACTTGCTCATGCACCTCATCACCTACCACGGGCCGAGATTCAGCATCCTCTGACCATCCGTCAGCTTGGCCTACAATGTCTGCTGCTCTTTCATGGTCAATGTCTGACAATCTTCCAACATTTTCAACATTTTGTTTCAATCCCTCCCCATGAACGTGCTCATGGACCTCATCACCTGCGCAGGGGCGAACCTCATCGTCCTTTGACCGTCCGTAAGTTTGGTCAATTTCCTCCTCGGTGTAACTCGCCTCCAACAACAGTTCTCTGACAGTTTGTACGGGGGTGCACACAACTTGATCCTCTAACCCTGGGCTAGCATCTGACAACGGATTAGAAACTACTGTATCACCTCCCACTTCCTCCATAATCTTTGACCATGAAACTGCAACTGATTTCGTTGGCGTGTCGGCTTTTACTGACTCTCGACGCGGCTCAACACGAGGGTTACCACCCCTGCCACCCCTATCATTGGCGAGGCTAGACAGAACTTCACTTATTTGACACGTAGATGCATCGATTCCGTCAAATTTTTTGGGAGGCTCAGTAACTACCTCTCCAAATGCAGGAGCGTTACCAACAGAAACCTTCAGCCTTTCTGCAATCTGTTCTGCTTTAGCGACGTACTTTTGAATCTTTTCACCCTCAAAGAATTCTTGAGAGGCCTAACTAGAATTTAGGCCCGTCGGATCACTAGTTACAGCTTTGATCCTTGCGGTTGCATCTGCGTACCATGAATAGAACACAATAGCGTTCCTTTGCATCTGTAGATAAAGCTCGTGAGTACGCTGCATTGAAGAAGTACTGTAAGTTAGTTATATTATAATAGATGGGTACATTCAGTGAATGTAATTAATCAAAGCAAAAATATATAATATTCTCGAACTTACATCGACCGCCCTAGCTTTCAATTCCTGGTCATCCTCGACTTTCTTTGGTAGTTCAATCGAATTAACTTCTTCTCGAAGTTGAGCGGGAGAGAGGGGGTGGGGGCCTGATAGCAACAGTAGTTTTGGTTCACGCGGGTCGCTGAGACTGGCACTGTCCAAACTCTTAATATAAGAGGGATCTTGAAGGCACCTCGGATACCTAGTCTTAGACAAAGTTAAAGTACCCAATCCCCCTTGAGCCACCTCAAATTTTACCCTATCTACAAGCGAAGTTTCATCCCAATGCTTAATAAAAGGTAGATCGTGGAGGCAAGGCTTACCCTTGTAATCATATTGCTGAAAGTAGCTTATCATGAGGAAGGGGATACATCCACCCAACATCGTTACCCCTTTTTACTGATCTGTCCCCGCTTTCACCATCATTTCCAAAATATAAGAGCACCAGTCAAAATGCGGAATGGCTTTAGGATCTTCTACTGACCCTTAAATGACTTCAAATCTATCCCGTTGTTTGGGGTGGGTGCGAGGAATAAAGACATACAGAACAAAACAAATAGCCGGCAAAAATGATCGTCCGCCTCCTCGTACTCCATAAGTTGCTTGTGAACTTTCCCTAAACTTATTGCACTATTTGCTTTGGCCACCCCGTACGCTTGCCGCCATTTGTCCTTCAGCTCCTTATTCTCGGGATCGTTGGACCCCTTCTGCGTGCTCACATGCACCAAAGGGAGAGGGTTGGGTCCGAAAGGTATCAAGAAACAGTCATGCACGTCATGCTTACTGATCATAAACTCCTTCTTCCGAGAAGCCCTGAACACATATGACCCGTCGAGAAGGACTCAAGAACAGTGAACGTGTGCAAGTGGGAAGTCGCTAATCTTGACTCAAAAGGCCACCAAACCCAATTTTCTTAACAGCGGACACCTGATCCTCATTAAGCTTTTCAATGAGAGAGACAAGCCTTTGAGGTCGACACGAAACCGTGATTTCATGCATCCTCTTCACCCTTGGCTTGACCTCAACCATCTGGGCAAAAAGCAAAGACAACACACAAAATTAGACATACTGTAGTTGCAATTAGAGATATTTGGAACAAAGAAATAGACATACTGTGAATTAAAGTTATCCAATAGATAGTCAGAGTTATACAAAATATAAGTAAAGTTATACATTCGATAATAGAGTTAATCGAGAAAATATCAAGAGTTATACATTCGACATGACAAAAGTTATTCAAAATGTAATCGAGTTATACAACAAATGACAACAGATTATAAAAAAGTCAAACTTTGAACCTGGGAATCGGCTCCTTCTCGTAATTGGTGCATCATCCATCTGTAGCTGACAAACAAATAGGGATTCAGAATATGTATAACCAAAATTCTGTTAAATCAAATTTCAATAAAATCCAAAATTATTTTCACCATTCAAAAGAAGAGATAATCTGCTCAGTTATAAAGAATAACAGTAGAGTTATACATATAATAACAAAAGTTAGACAATCTGAAATTAAAGTTATATAATGTGTAACTCTAGCCATGAATGTATAACTCTATTATTAAAATGTATAACTTCAAGTATATACTGTATAACTCTAGGCATATTCTGTATAACTCTAAGCATATATTGTATAACTCCAGGAATAAAATGTAAACCTCTAGGCATATATTGTATAACTCCAGGTATACATTATGACAGCAGAAGTTAATCAACATGTAATCAGAGTTGTACAACAAATGACTGCAGTTATAGCAAAAAGTTAAACTTTTTAAAGTCCATATAATGTATAACTCTTAACCATTCAAAAGAAGAGATAATTAGGAAAGTTAGCTATAAAGAGTAACAGTACAGTTACACATATAATAACAAAAGTTAGACATTCTGACAACTAAAGTCAAATACTGTATAACTCTAGCCATAGAATGTATAACTGTAAGCATATACAGTATAATGTGTAACTCCAGGAATAACGCCAGGTAAAACTCTAGGTATAACTCCAGGAATCTAATGTATAACTCTAGCCATACAATGTATAACTCTAGTCATATACTGTATAACTCTAGCTACATATTGTATAAATCCAGGTATAAAATTTATAACTCTAGGCATATATTGTATAACTCTAGGCATAGAAACTAATTAGAAGTAGAGTTATACATATAACACTTAGAGTTTGACATTATGAAAGAAGAGTTGGTCATAGAATCAGAAGAGCTACACATCTAGTAACCAGAGTTATACATATTGAGTACTAAAGTTATACATTTAATAACCAGAGTTATACATCTGGTAACGTATAAATAAAAATCAAAACATTTAACCTGGATATCAAGTCCCTTGTCAATAATTTCTACAACTCCAGGGATAACTCCATGTATAACTCTAGGTACAACTCCAGGCATCTAATGTATAACTCCAAAGCATATATTGTATAACTCTAGTCATATACTGTATAACTCTAGCTATACATTGTATAAATCCAGGTAAAAAATGTATAACTCTAGGCATATATTGTACAACTCTAAGCATAGAAACTAATTAGAAGTAGAGATATACATATAACAATTAGAGTTTGACGTTAGGAAAGAAGAGTTGGTCACAGAATCAGAAGAGCTATACAACTAGTAACCAGAGTTATACATCTAGTAACCAGAGTTATACAGATTGAGAATTAAAGTTATACATTAAGAAACCAGAGTTATACATCTTGTAACCAGAGTTATACAGATTGAGAATTAAAGTTATATATTAAGCAACCAGAGTTATACATCTAGTAACGTATAAATATAAATCAAAACTTTTAACCTGGATATCAAGTCCCTTGTCAATACTTTCTACAACATCCATCTGTAGATGACAAACAATTGGGATTAAAATTATGCATATATTTAATTGAAGTTATACATCATTCTATAAGAGTTATACCAACAACACGAGAATTTTTACCTTTGTTTCAGATTTCTTGGAAGTTTTCTTGGCATTTTTCTTGGCAAAAACCATTGTTAATTATCAAATGAACTCGAATTTGATCTGCACAACCATAATTAACAATTGAACAAATCAACATCAGCAAACCCATAATTGAAAATTGAAAAATCAAATGAACTCTTTTTACGATAGTTTAACAAAGGCAATAATTAACAAAGAAAGAAGTACAAATCACTAAATAAGGAATGGAAAAAATACCTTATAAAAAAAAGGAGACAGGCGAGTTTGCAGGAGAGTTGGAATTAATTGGTAGTGATGAAGATGGCGTCTGTGGAGATGGAATTTAATTGGTAGTGATGCAAATGAAGTTATCAGCAATGTGAAGGAAGCAAAGGAAGGCGAAATGACAGGAAATAGAGGGAAAAATACTCGCAAGTTGTTTTGAATTGTCTAGAAAACGAGAAGGGAAATGATGATGGACTGATGGACAAACAGTGTAGCATGCATGGGTTAGTGGGTAAGAGGAGAGAGGTAAATCAAAAATATTAGTTTAGTGGGGTTTGACTGCGAAATCTTGGCCATTGGTTTGATTGATCCAACCGCCCACATTAGAACTTATGGACTTAATATGATATAAGGGCCTTAGTTGATCTCTTATCTACATACATATGTATGTATATATATACATATGTATATATATATATACATATGTATATATACATATGTATATATATATATACATATGTATATATATATACATATGTATATATATATATACATATATATATATATATATATATACATACATAAATACAACATCCTCTTTTGACTCCCTAAGTTCATTGGGTTCATTAGTTACAGGTCCAAAAGCGTCGCTCTGATACCACTTTGTAACACCCCCGTACACCAAGTGCCATACGAGGACAACTTAAATCATGAAAGTGCTAGCATATCGGTTACCTGAGTCAATGTATATCAAATAGACCATAAAGAAACATACTTTAATAAATAAGTTTAAAGTGATACATGTCCAAATCCCAAAACTGATAAAGGAGATACAACTGTTCCAAAAGTACTAAACAAAAACAAGCTAAAAGAATGTTCATGACACAGCGTAAGACTTCTAAACATCTTGTGGCGACACAACCTAGATATCCCATGCGCATCAACTCATCCCTGCTCAATAACTGCTCACCATCCCCGAATGGATCACCATAGTTTTTAAAACATTTAAACGGGGTCAGTACTGATTACATAAAACAATACAGCGGAAACAATATACAATCCAATTTAACTAACCAATCTCCTTCACAACTCCACACACCTGACTACACACTAAAGTGTGTAGTCCTGCCAGAATACCCATCGCAACAAGTATTCCACACCGCCAGTGGGGGACCGCAGCCGTTCCCGCTTAAGCCCCGCTCATCTCATCCGCGCGATAACCAAAGTTCCTAAATGTTCACATCCTCTCTGTGGCGGGTTCCACAGAGGGCGAATCAAGGGCATGAAGCCATTCCTGTAAGTGACTCCACTCAGCCGAGGACGCACCTTGCAAACCACAGACAGTTATACAACCAACTATACAATCATCAATCACCAAATCCAATTCCGATATGATATAAATTAACAACAACGATCAATTACAACAATGTCATGTAAACAATACTGAGTAGAGAAACCCTACCTGGAATAGCAACCACAAGACGGTCACAACATCTAATCAGTAATGTTCCTCTATGAATCCTCCTCCTATAACACAAATACATACAATTACCACCAAATCCACACAATACACCCAAAACCCTCAAAACTACCCAATTAGGGTCTTAAACAAACTCAACGAAATGCTATAAAAATTATACAAGAAGCTTACCCTTTACAAGACCATCACAACGGCGTAAAGAACAAGACAATCCGACGATCCTAGCCCTCGGGATTTGCTAACAACGCGACGAGAGAGAACTACGTAACTTCTTTTCTTTTGAAAGGTTTTAGAAATGTGAAAAAGAGATTAGGAAGAATGACGGAAACCTTTTATATTAATCACGCGTCATTAACGAATCCCGGCTAAAATTACCCGTAAGACTCACTTACTCAATCGAGTAAGTGACGCACTCGATCGAGTGCTGTAAGATTCATTAACCTCTTATTAGACATTTCTAATAACTATATAAATTTTGTTTAGCCGTAAACTAATTATATCTTATGCATGCATAACAATAAAATACAAAGTAAGAAGAAAACCGATCAACTTACAATGAGGGCCGAACGGTTTATACTAATTGGTCTCCTACCAAATTAGTCTTCTGAAGAAAAACCAAGTGCTCCAACAAAACCCTTAGATTCAATAGTAGAATCTACTCCTCAAGGAATTGTACCAAAGTAATTACCCTTAATTCATAAGCTAATTTATATACTAGAAATTAAAGTATGAGTCCTTAACATATAACTAATATTATGTATACTACCTCTAGTAATGATAGAATAATATTAGAGATTTTGTAAGTTTATTTTCTAGTATGTTCGCAACCAACAACTAGAGAGAGGAATAAATTATTAATCACATCAATTATATAGAATGAATTGTGTGAATTAGAAGAGAAAAACTCTCCCAATTCACAAGGGTGGCCGGAATGGTCTAGGGTAGAATGCCCAATACTTTTTCATGTTTGTTCTTCTCAAGATGTAGGCATGCAACCCTATGATTAGTAGGTCATCATTATGCCTTCCACTAATTAAAAGAACAAAGCACAACCATCCCCTATAATCCCTATTTACAAGGCACACCCATATAAAATGGGTCCATTTTAAGTTTGTCAAATGTCCAATTTGTGTAGTGTGACATATTGGACATCTTTCTAGACATGTAATTAAATAATGCATTTTTAACTTATTAAAAATAATTATATATAAATAAAATAAATCACATACAAAATTAGCTAGTAATTCAAAATTACAAGTACTTAAAATGGGTCATAGAATTATAAATCACAACAACTTGTATTTATTATAAACCATTCATTCTTATAATAATTGTTTCATAAACAATAAATAAAACCTATGCAATAAAACAATTTAATTACTTAGTACGAATCTTATTTAATCGAATTACAATAAGATACGTATTCTCACTCACAAAATCATTCGTTCAATTTTAAGGAATTAATTAACTTGTATCATTATACAATTAATTAATTAATCAATTAAGAGTGTTACCCTAGAGGTATGACCTTAAGGGATCAACTGATCACCACCGTCACACGACAGTAATGTCAAACTCTAGTCAGCCAATCATTACCGATTAATGTGGATCAGTTGACAATAAAATATTACTTTCCCTCATGTATTCTTAATATGAGATTTAAACATGTGATCTCATTATTGTCTGTGGACACCGGGGGGGCGCTTGGGAAAACAAGTGTTTGCATTTGTGGAGTCGCCACTAATTTATTGTGGAAAATTGGAAACCGCTCGAATAGTTCGCGTCATGTCAAGCCACAAAGTAATGACATAGACACCAAGAACTCGTTACCCTTAACATTCTATGTCTAGAATGACTCTCGTGGATGCCAATGAACAGGGATGTTCACAGAGATCTGGAGTAAGGGGTGAGGGTACGTATTAGGAAGCTCTGTTGATCGAACACCTAATCCCGCCCGCCTGGATAGCGACCTCTACTAATGATTAGGGAAATCATCTATACTTGACATGTTGTCGATTATATGCATGCAATGCAACATCCAATAAATTAATCCTAGCATGTGAGAATTAACTAAGTCGATGAACATATAATTTAGCATACATTTGGGTCAAAGTAAGGATTTAAGGTTGATTACATGTGAGAGCAAACAAACGATAATAAAGAGTACAATAAATAAAATAAACAATAATAAAAAATTACAATAATTACTTTGGTTTAATGATTTACGTCGAAAATACATTTAAAACGGATAATTTTAGAAAA
The DNA here is from genome assembly GCF_048544455.1 of Silene latifolia. Lineage (NCBI taxonomy): Eukaryota > Viridiplantae > Streptophyta > Magnoliopsida > Caryophyllales > Caryophyllaceae > Silene > Silene latifolia. The sequence goes on along the minus strand of NC_133535.1, from coordinate 68,054,548 downwards.
GAAAAGGAAAATAATTAAGGGTATAAAACGGACAGATTAGTGGTGATATTACGATTAATAGTCGATTAATACATAATCTAACAAACTAGGTCAAAGCAAGAACGGAAGTTCAAGGACAGAAATCACCCCGGAACAGGCGCATCAGTGCCGTATCCCTTAGAAGAGGCGCACTGGTCACTGCGCCTGTTCCTGAGGTGAGTTCTGGCTATGAAGCCGGAACTGCATATTGTTAATGTGCGTTAGTGAATTTAATGATCGATTAGTAATGTTCGACTCAAGTAGAAGTGATTTAACGGATTAGTTACATGTGAATTGGTCATAAAAGCGATAAAGAAACGAACTTAAATTAATTAGAACAAATTAAAGTGAATTATAGACTAATCACAAATTAGGTTTATTAATTCAAATTAATTAGGTTTTCTATGTTAAACTATTGATGAGTATGGTGATAAACAAATGAAAGATATACAAAAGGCGAATTCCAGAGACTTGATATGAACAAATCGAATCTCTAAAACCCGGGTTTGATTATAATGACGAAAACCCGCAAATATTGATTACTTGGGATTTAAGTCGGAAATTTAAAGGGTGATAAATTATTATGTATTATAACTATGCGAGTGGAAATATGAAGAAAATAAGACAAAACGAAATAAAAGAGACGAATCAACAAAGAACAAAGGAAGAAGAAGAAACGCAGAAACTGCGGCAGCCTCAGGAAGAGGCGCACCAGCTGCTGCGTTTCTTCTCGACGTCTATCTTCTGTTAATCCGTGAAAATAGGTTTGATAAAATGTTTTATAAATCGGTTTTAAACATGTTTTCGACGTAAATCTTATATTAATTTATACAATAAAAAGGTACTATAATAAAACATGAGATTTACACCCTTACACTTACATGTTTGACGAAACGAGATTAACTAAGTTAAAGATAAGCGATTGCTCGACTCGAATGTATGATGAAAGTGCCCTCGTAAGAGGAATTAAATTAAATTGATTTGATTAATTGAGTGGAGTTGGTCAAATTGGTCGGTCCTGCAAAACGAGACTGGTACTTAGAAGGATCCGAGCTTACGTGGTTGAAAGTTCAAGCACGTAGACATCAATAAGCAAAGAGCGCGGTCTTAGAATGCAAAGGGAGAAGAGAAGGGCGGACACTCGCGTGAGAAATATGAGGAACGAAGGTCCCTATTTATACTAATCACACGGGGGAATTAGGGTTACGGTAAAACTTTGGAAACAAATCTCGAAAAGATCTTAAAATACGCAGAAAATAGCTGGGGAAGAGGCGCAGCAACTCCTGCGGCTCTTGGAAGAGGCGCAGCAGGTGCTGCGTCCTTTCCCCAGAAGTTTCCTCCTGTAGAACAAAGATATTCCGCGTTTCTGTTATGGATTTGCGGTAGATCTCAACTTCCTTATTGTTTAAAATATGATTTCGGGATATATTTTCCTAAAAGATGAAAAGATGAAAATTATGGAATAGAAATATCCGGAATATTCCAAAACATTCCGAGTCGGCATTTTAAACGGTTTATTAGAAAATAAAGACGGTTTTTGACCCGGACGCCGAATGAACTCTAATTACTATCAAAACGACCGTAATGGCACGTAGATGACGACCAAGGGGTAGACACAAGTATTTGAGCTATCACTTGATGATAAACTTACGAACTGTCATAAATCGTTCCATGTACCAAACATGCGGCCAAATCATCACCGAGTGGTTTGCGGGAGGTGCAGATATGAGGTATCTACAGATCCCCCACTTTGACTGAGGCTTGGATAAGGCGAAAGTCAAAGTATATCCATCAGGTCAATCGGAGATTACAACCTGAAAACTATGGCGATGCGAGGCGGCTCAAGGGGTCTGAGCCAAGGACATGTCGTCGGGAACATTCTAGAGTCTGTCGACTTCCAGGGAGGGTCATTTAAAGTCCATTAGAATACGTAAGGAAGCTCGCCAACCATAAGAAGAAACAATACCTGAGACTTATTTCTAGAGATGCTTCCGGATGTGCGATCTTATCGATGAAGGCAGCCTAAGGGTAAACATGGTTTTGGGCATATGAACCCGGAAAAGGCGATTTCAAAGGAGTGCGATCCTATCGGTAAAGGCTTGGTGTGGGAACATGGGTAGTGTGGGAACTTACGAGATAGTTGGCATGGGAACAAAGTATAATATAATATCGAAAAGCAGCAGGACGTCGGTAGAAACTGCTTGGGAAATCGGCTTGCGTCGGTCTCAAACGAACTCCATATCTTGAGAAGTACAATCAGCTGTCATGAACTCTCGCTGGGAAAATAATTGAGGCGTGTTGAATCACCGTCAGAGAAAATCCGCTCGTTGTTGCAAGCGAAGTCTTGATAAAGTACTGCGACAATTCACAGTTTGCTCAAAAATATTAAACGGACCAAATATACGATATATGGTGTTGGAGAAGAGGCGCACCAAAGATGGGCCCACGAATAACGAACTTGTAACGAACTTTTGAAAATTGAATTGGAGGGAAGCTGAGGAAGAGGCACAGCAAGAGTTGCGACTCTTCGAAGAGGCGCAGCACCTGCTGCGTCCTTTCATGGGTTCGTCCATGTCTGAGTAAAAACTCGACAGAACCCGTGTTATGTTCATAATAACAAAACACAAAAAACTCTCTCAAATTCCAACCATTTTCCGTCAAAGTTTGATCAATCCATTCCATTAATCATGACTAATCGAGGTATGTGTCTCATTCTCGCTTTAACATCCGCATTTTGCTTAATTTGAATCGAAAAAATTAGGGTTTTCAACCCTAATAACTCGAAAATTTGGGGCTTTTCCCCCAAATGGATTTGTCTTGTGAAATTGATATTAGAAATGGATAATTGGTAGTGTAAGGAACATAACCATGTATTCTTTTTGAATTTTCATTGAGTATTGAGCATTTGAGTAGAATTGAGACGGTTTCTTAGCTGTTTTGTAAATTGTTTCGAAAATAGCCTTAGGATTGCCCATTTGTGTTGATATTTGGTATTTGGGATCCTTGTGTGATGGGTAAACTTCCTACCGTCTCGGTTTTTTGATTTGTGACGGTTTTTTCAAGACACTTTTCTAGGGCATAATCATCGTTATAGTGAAATGCTGCCAACGACTTAAACCCATTATTAGGCTCGAACTTAGACTTGACTTAACTCATTTTACCACATGAGCGATCGGGTTTCGAAAGAAATGGCCAAAGATGGCGGGAAAAGGCCATATTCGGAGCTTGAAAGGCTTGGAATAATTCACTTTCACCGAGGTTTGTCGTCACTTAACGCGGCCTAATTTGTTCTAGTTTTATAGGTGACATGGCTTCTACGTTGGGGAGGGCTCCCATGGACGTGGACACTGACTTTGACCCTTTTCTTACTTTTGAGGAGGTGTTAGAGGAGGCGTTTGCTGAGTAGGCTGCTGAGGAGGAGGCCCCGAGGCGGGCTAATATCGGACGAGGAGGTCGCCAGCTAGCGAGCGAACCTGAGTGGGCTGAGAAATGGGATGGTCACCATCTCATTTGGGCAGCGGAGAGCCACTTGTCTTACGGGACGGTGAAGAGTTTTATAAGTCTCGAACTTGTCATTCTCTCATCATCTTTCTTTATTTGTTTGCCGTTTCATTTCTCTTTCACTTTGAGCTAAAGATAGCGTTGCGTCGAATGGATATAGGAGGCTGGGAACATAGTGTCCTTTTCTGGCTACAAGACGATGATGGAGGCCTACGGGAGACTGTCGGAGGAGGAGCAGGTCATCATCGAGCTAAGAGCTTTCGAAGCCTTGGTGGGAGCATAGAGGGAGATCAAGGGAAGGAAGCTTCGGGCAAACCTTTGCCTGATTCGAGCCTTCCTTGATCGGTATTGGGACACGATCTCGACCTTTCACATTCCTTTTGGTGAGGTCGGGGTCACGTTGGAGGACTACGACATGATTTCTGGTCTCCCATATCGAGATGAGGCTGTGGTGTGGCCGTCGACGGCCATGAGGGTGGACTCGGATCCGCTGGAACTTGGCGGCGAGTGATGCTACGGTTCTCGGGTTAGTGCCGAGCTCTTACGTCAGGGATTACTTTGCGGGTAAGACCCCGACGTTGGTGACGATTGATGGGAGGGAGGTGGCTCCTCCTCCTTGTACTGCGGAGCAGAGGGCTCGTCTATGGCTCTGGTGGTTCTTGTCTTCACTCTACCTTGGAGACAAGGGGGAGAGGCTGTCTGTAATACTCCGTATTTTGATAATAATTTATGAAAGTAATTTATGTATTTTAATAATTGATTAAATGACATTTCTAATAATAAATACAAGTAAGAGGTTAATTAAATAATAAATTAATAAAGCAAGTCGGGAATCGGGCTTAGCTAATAACTGAGTGCTGGGCCGTGTGCCATTGTTAATTGGACCGAAACTTATTAAGTTGGAATGAGTGTAATCGGGATTTATATCGGGAATTAATAATAATATAATACGGAAATAATATTATATAAAAGTAATAATAATTATATCAATAATAATAATAAGTTATGGCAATAATAATAAATTAGTAAAGATAGTTTAAAGAAATCCTATGGTAAGATTAACATATGTAATAATAATAATATAATGGTAATTATAATAATTGTAATTCCTATACTAATTAGAATAAGGTTAGTTATAATAGTTTCCTAATTGACCTCGTATTCTATATAATCCTACACTATAAATACCCCATTTAATCTGAGAAATTAATCACAAATTGAAAGAAGGAGCTTTGGAGACGGAAGAGCAATTAATCGATTAAAAGGTAAAACCGTCTTAAACTCAATTTAATTTTTATAAAGCTTATGACCGTGATTTTTGTGACCACCGTATAGCATCGTATGGACCACCATGTGACTCGAGCTTTAGACCATAGTTAGCCTGGACTGCCATGATTAGAACAAGACGATCTTTGACCGTCGTTGACTAGGGTTGGGGTGGTTTTGAGGCGCCTGAAAGTGGCTGGTCAGGGGGGATTACGGGTTTGTAGTCGTGAGGTTGAGGTGGGTAATTGACCCACTAATTGGGCACGACGTGACCTGGGATTGGTGGGGATGTGTCGGGGTGACCGAGTCGACCAGGAGGAAGGTGTTGTGGTGGTGGTAGAGGGTGGTTGGTTACGGTGGTGGCGACAGAATAGGGAAAACAAAGGAGTTGACGTGTCCATCTTAAGACGAATTTCGTGGCCATGTTTGTGATTGTACTGGGGAAAGGAGACCACCCCTGGGGTCACCGTGGGACAATGGTGGTGACCAGAGGTGGTAAAGGTAGCTGTGGTGGTGTTGGCGAGGTGCTTTGTATGCGGTGTTTGTTGATGTCGGGTTTTCGGTAAATTGGTAAAGGTTGTGGTGATAGTTGCTAGGGTTCGTATTTTGGGCCAAGTGTGGTGGTTTTGTGGAGGGTGGTCAGTCGTGGCGGGGTTGGTGGTCTCGGTGAGGCTGAGGTGGTGGTGTTGCCGTGGGTTGTTGGGTGTATGTGAGGGTGTTTTCGATGCGTGTACACGGTTGAAAGGAGGGGTGTTGTGCGTGTGTTGCATGGGTGTGTATGGGTTGGGATGTTCACGTGTTTATCACGGGTTTGGGTTTTGTTTATGGGTTGGGTTATTTATTTATTCATTTTTAAGACGGGTTTTCACGTAATAATAATTTAAGCGGGAAATAATTAATATAATGAAATTACAATTAAGTAAATTAATATAATGAATTGAATAAGGAATAAGTAATTATATTATAATATCTTGTTAGGTGACGATTGCTGAAGGAACTATTATTACTTGGTTCGCGTGCTTGTTATTCGGATTTGTTGAAGGAAGGTTTTGGATTATTATTTCGCTTGCTTGACTCGGATTTACTTTTGAGGTAGGATAGCTACTCAATTACTTTAATGATTACTTGGATAATGTTATATTATTGTTTGATTGAGTTGTGTTGGATGAATTATGATTGTTGAATTGTTGGATTGAGATGATTTGATTATTGACTACCTCAGCTCGTGATTGAGATGATTTGATTATTGACTACCTCAGCTCGTGACTGAGATGATTATATTGATTATTGGATTCCTCAACTTCGTGTCTGAGATGGTAAGAAATTGTGTTGCTCAATTGTTTGCATTTTCATATCATGAGCACTTGCATTGGATACCTCAGAACAGGTTCTGCAGGACTTTTTTCTGGGATGATGAGACTACCTCAACTTCGGTTGGGATGATGAGATTACCCCGGCCAGGGATTCGCGGGATGAGCGGGAGCGTCGGAGGATTGATCATGAGCATGCATTGCATTTGCATTTGCATTTAATATTGTTCTTGTATCCATTTATTGTGGTTGTTTGGCTATTCCTACTCAACCTCGTGGTTGACAGTGTATTCGTGAACACCTGTGGTGAACCTTAATAGCGAGCATATTTGACAGGTACTAAAGATTAGCTGACTTGGGAGCTTATGGGAATGCGTGGGGACTTGGCCAATCTACCTAGAAGTCTAGACCAAATAGAATATTTAATCACTATATTTATTTCCGCTGCGAGTTGTAATTATTTTATATTAAGTTTTAGTTGGTTAAGTTGTAATGAACATATAATCGCTAAGTTTTAATGTAAAATACTTTGGTGAGTTGGACTTTGTTATTCACTACCTCGGGAAACCGAGATGGTAACAGTCCTATTTATTTGGGAATGTCTAGCAAAAGGCTCCTGAATAAATGGGGGTGTTACACTGTTGACGAAACTTATTCCCTTCCTTTCTGACTTGAGTGACCTAGGTCGTTGGGACTGGGTCACTCTTGGCTTTGCGGTCCTCACACGCTACATGAGGGCCATGGTTTGTCCTGAGCTACTGGAGAAAGGGACTTATCCTACTACTATTGGCCCTGGACTGTTGTTGGAGGTATGAACCTTCCTTTCGTATCCTGAAAGACCATTTCTTCTTTTTATCGAATCATGAAAGATCATCATCGATTGTCTTGCTTTGCAGGCGTGGGTGTACTCCTATTTCCCGGGCTTCACGCCCAAGAGGAAGGAGCCTGGACCGAGAGCTTACCCCGTAGTGAGGGACGGGGCGTGAATGCCCTGAAGCTGAGTGACATAAGTATTTTTGATCACTTTTCCTTTATTTGTTTATTCATTGTCCCTTAGAAGTGATCATAAGAATGACCCCTTGTTCGCTTGTCTTAGTGGGTGCCCAGGCCTTGGGTGGACTACCCCGTTGCCCATCCTTTCGTGGCTGAGGTCCTTCGACCTAGGAGTTCGAGTCGGTTCCTGCTGAGGACGTTTATGGGTCCAGTGTGGTATCTGGGCGAGCGTTTGACTCGTCAGTGCTCTCGTGATGCCTTCACGGTTCCCATCAATCCTCCTCGGACGATGTTTAGGGAGCCTTCTGACGCTGAGAGGGAGGCTGACCTGGCAGACGTTGGTGGCGACGCTCTTCTCCTCCTTGGCGACGAGAATTATCTGTTTGTTCGCCAGAGGCTGGCGTACTGGCCGGTCGTGGTAAGTGCTTCATTTTCCCCTTTCGAGTTGACTTGCCAAAATGATGAATGATCATCGAATAAAGATTTATTTTGAATTTTGCAGGAGGTTGAGGAGGCGGGCGTCGAGCCCCCAGCGTACCCCGAGACCCTTGAGTACACTAACGCAACGGGGATGATGGCGATCTCTGAGCTCCGTGATTTTGGCGAGGTGGTGACAGATGCTAGCCTGGAGGAGTGGCAACACTTGGTTAGGAGAGTAAGCCCCTGATTCAGTTTAGCTTTTGTTGTTGTATAAGAATACATTTGTCCATTTCTTTGAAAATCTTTGTTTATTGAAATGCAGGTGGCGCCGTCTCGGTACATGGCATTATGGAGGGTTGCTAACCGGCTACGGGCTACAGCCATCGAGGCACTTGCTGGCGGCCGAGGACGACAGGTATGAACCTTTCATTTACTTTATTTCGAATTATGTTGTAATTTTCTCGCATTTGAAATGATTGAAATGAGGCATTTCTTTGCCATTTTCAGAGGGAGCGCGGCGTGGAACGGGGGCTGACATAGTCCCAGGAGGAGACGGCTCGCCTGTTGAGGGAGTTGGAGGTCAGGGACGTCGGGATCGTTGCCCTCGAGGCTAGGGTCACCGAGCGAGGTGGCGACCAGGAGTAGTTGTCTTTGCTTGTGTTGTCGTCAGCTGTGTTGTATACATTTTGTACATTTAGGACTTTATCTTGGATTTTGGGACTTGTTTTGGGCAGGAGCCCCCAGTTTGATGTACATATGGCATTTTGATTTTATATGATGGCCTAAGTGCCTTTGCTGCTGGGTTGTTTGTTTGTTCCTACAGGTTAGCTTAGAACAAGTTTGGTAGATGACGGTTTACGCCATCATGCTGCCGAAATTTACATAGAATTACACGTAAACACATATTGTGCATATGGCTTAAACTAGCGCAAAACGAGGAAAAGACCTAAAAATTGCAAAAAATTGCCCAAAAATGAGCGGAAAAAATTGTCAAAAAAAATGATCATACGGTAAGGAGGGCTACCCCCTAAAAAAACGAAAAAAGAAATGTATAAGTTTGGAATGAAATGTGAAACAGGGAGTGAAATAATTGCCCCAAAAAAGATAATAAAATGAAATGGGTAAGTGTGCTTATTTGGCAAAAATTTCGATTTCGTCTCGAGAAGCGTGCCCGGAAAATTAGGAAACATAAAATATGGTAATTTAACGGAATTACCAAAAAAATAACCTATAAGAATAGGAAATTATAAGCAAAAGGAATTAGGAAAGATCCAACGAGCTGCGATTCTTCGAAGAGGCGCAGCAGGTGCTGCACCATTTCCTCAGTTGGTCAGTTCTGTCGGAATTTAGGAAACAACTTTTTAGTATAAATATAGACGTCGAGGGAGCTTTTATTCACATAATTCTCCCATCTTTCTTCCGTCTATTATATAAAAACTCTCTTATTACATAGAAAAAAAGTTACAAATCATGGATGCCTTGGAAAACCGTCTCAAGGAGTGGACAAATGAATTTACAAACGTTGAGAAGTATGATATGGGTGCTTTAAATTTGGGGTCGATGTTGAGTCTCAAATTGGTGAAGGTTGTGAACCCTTTCTTGGATGCTTGTCTCGAATAATGGGACCCTAACTTCCATGTATTTGCCTTCCCTGGAGGTGACATCTGTCCTTTTCCTGGGGAAATAGCTGCAATTGGAGTATGGGACCCAGAAAATATGCCTGCCATACCCTCTAGCTCTCAAGGGTATAAAAGCAAATTTAGAGATTTGCTTGGACTGACTAAAGCTGAGGTTGACCGTCTTGTGACCTCAAAAGGAGTTCGTATGCTTGACTTTATTGATCGACTTATAAATAGGGAAGACCCTTATATCTCTTATGTAGCGAGGCGTAGGGCATTCGGGTTTTGCCTACTGCATGGTTATGTCCTCCAAGGGCATGTTGATAAGGAAATGAGAGGAGATCCTCGTTATTTGAGCTTGATTGAGCAAATGGAGCTGCGCAGGAACCCAGCTTGTCTGTGTCTAGGAGAGATCATTTTGCGGCTGGATAATAGGAAAGCCAACCGTGAGCTTCCGTTTTTGGGAAGTCCTATCATTTTGCAGGTAAGAACCTTCACGTACAATACCAACCGTTTTTTTTCTTTTTTTTCGATCGTGTTTTTTTCTTTTTTTTTTTGGTGGGATACTAATTCCCGTCTTTGGTAGGTTTGGCTCATGGAGCGTCTGCGATTGGTCGAGCCCCCAGCTAATGTTCCACGATATCATGCTAGGTCTATTGCAATGAGGACCAGGGTCTATATGGTGGACTTCACTCAGGTTTGCAACTATTGGGAGAACAAGTTGAAAAATGAAGGTGGTCCTTTGATCAGATGGGTCGTGCCATGGTGGCATCCCAAGTCAGTCACTGGAGTGTCATCCTTAGATCCTACTCGGTCAGTACGCATTCCTGGCTTGGTATTCATGGTATGCATCTTCCCGGAGAGATTGATGAGGCAGGTGGGCCTTAAATAGATGATTCCCAAGCTTGATACCGTTCCTCAGACTGTAGTGGCACATACTACCGAGAGTCGTAGAGTGGGCCCTCAAGTGGGCTCAGAGAAACATGTGCATCCTAGATTATTCTGTTAGTTCATTGTGGGTATCGGATTCCTATTTGCAATGGAGGAAGGCTACTACTCCCGAGAAGCGCGAGAAATTGAGGAAGTGCGAGCCTATTGACTATAAGATTCGTGAGGTAGCAAAGGAGAACCAGAATTATTTGACTGAGGGGGAGGAAGAAGCCGGATTCCGAGTTGTTCATCCGTCGAAGAAACCAAAGTCTTCTCCTGCCGCATAGATGGTGGTTGATCGAAATGGTAAAGCTAGACCGTGAGAGAGACCTTTGGTGATCAGGTCAAAGATAGCACAGGAGCGCCCGGCTCTTGGTCGAGACAAGAAGTATGATAAAAATGACAAAGGCAAAGGAAACATGGAAGAGTAGCCTAAGACGTAGCATTATTTACTATTATTATTATTATTATTATTATTATTATTTGTATTAGATAGTGGGGTTTTTGAGAATCCTAGCCTATTTATTTTTTAGCATTTTTATATTATGTGGCGGATTATTATTATTTATGGAAGAAATGAATAATAGATTAATTAGTTATGAAACTATTGTGATTTCCTTTCTTTTATTATTCTTGTCGAATTTCAAATGCAAATGTCCTTCTTTTTAAATTTAGAATAATGGGTAGTATCCTGCGAAGGATTGCCAACGTATTCATTTAAAAAAATGTAATCAATTCCTTGCGCGTAGTTCGAGTGAAACAAATCAAACCGAGAAAGGCCACATTTCACCCGGTTTTGGACCTTGCACTAGATTGAGGTCTAACATGAATTCCGTCTAAGAAGTCGTGCCATTTTCCAACATGGGATTAATCTTTGGTGAGTTTGGGACGTTTTTGTGTAGGAACTTATATCCCAAAGCCGTTCCTATCATAGAGTTTGCCAAGCTTTTTGAACCGCGCGCAATCAGGACCATGGCTGGAACAAGCTTAGTTTTTTGTGCATTATGTCGCTATCAACCTTCCTCTTTTGAACCAACAAAGCTCAAGGGACTTTATGGCTGCAACAAGGACTCTTACACGGTTTCCTCAAGCCCCATTTCAGTCCATATAATCATAAATAAGAAGTTGAGCTACAAACAAGGAAGTTTGGACTATTAGTTTACTTTCTTTGCTTTATGTCCTTTTCATTTCAGATTTGTCATAGTCCTTGGCTGCCGTTTTTCTTGGTCTTTAGCTGCTATTTTTGTGGCCCTTAGATGTAACTAGTAATCAAGGGTCAAGATTGTAAGCCTTGGTCTATATAAACCAAGCTAAACACTTGAGAACTTTGATTTGATTGAACATTAATACAAGTGAAAACCTAGTTTTTCCTCTTAAATTCTTTGCTTTGTGCTAGAAGATCCTCCTATGCTTAGTGCTAGGGGTTGAGTGAGTTCTTTGCTAGGTGCTTGAACAAGCTCTTAGTCTTAAACCTTGGCTTTGTGCTTGGTTTATTTCATATCCAATTCACTCGATCCTTAGCATTTGAGTCACGGTTTTTAGCTTGTTTTTCTGTCCATTTTCGTGTTCTTAGAGTTTTATTCCAAATTGGTTATCAGAGCTTTGGTTAACAATAAAAATCCTTTCTTTGTGAGTTCATTATACCCTAACCACATTAAAAACACAAAAAACAACCATGAGTGAAGAAAGGATTCTTTGGAATTGAAACACAAGTTACTCAACTTTCGAAAAATGTGATTTGTTGCTAGAATCTCTCAATGTTATCATGGCTAACATTCCAACACCACCACCAAGAGGAGGACAACCACCTAGAGGCAGGGGTAGAGGCCGTGGCTTCATGGGTAGAGGACGAGCTCATGGTGGCCGTGAGGAGGAAGAACTTTCTGATTCGGAGGAGTCCATGGCCGAGGCCTTTCATGGAGAGCCCAACAAAGACTTAAAGGTAGAAATTCCTGATTTTCATGGTAGTTTAAACCCCGAGGATTTGTTAGATTGGTTTAGGACCATTGAAAGAGTCTTTGAGTTTAAAGGTTATTCTGATGGCAAAGCTTTTAAAGTTGCAATCTTGAAACTCAAAGGCTATGCTTCCCTTTGGTATGAGAACTTAAAAAAATCAGAGAAGAAGGGATGGTAAGGAACCTATTAAGTCTTGGTTAAAACTGAAAAAGAAGCTTAATGAGAAGTTTATACCTAAAGAGTACACTCAAGACATTTTCATTAAGCTCACACAACTTAAACAAGACCAACAACCACTTGAGTCATATCTTAGAGACTTTGAACAACTCACTTTGCAATGTGAACTCAATGAGAAGCCCGAACAGAAAATTGCTAGATTTGTTGAAGGGTTAGATACTAAGATTGCTCATAGGGTTAGAATGCAACAAGTATGGTCCTTTGATGAAGCCGTTAATTTGGCTTTAAGGGTTGAGAAAATGGGTAAAGGGAAGGCTACAACCACCAAACCAACCACCAAAACCGCCACCTTTAGACCCCCAACCAGTTTCAAAATTAATGAACCACCCTCTCAAAACAAAACCACCATACTTGACAAAGGAAAAGCAGCCGAAACCTCACAAAAAAAGACCATGCCTCTCAAAAAATGTTACCAATGCCAAGGTTATGGTCACTTTGCCAAAGAATGCCCAACCAAGAGAGCCCTTAGTAGCTTTGAAGTGGTTCATTGGGGAGATGATGAGATTCTTGTGTGTGATGAGGAAATGGAGGGAACGGACCATGAAGAGGACGATGTGGTTATGCCAGATGCGGGTCTTAGCTTGGTTACTTGGAGAGTGATGCATACCCAACCCCAACCCTTGGAAATGGATCAAAGACAACAAATCTTTAGGTCTAGGTGCACCATTAAGGGAAGAGTTTGCAATCTTATCATTGATGGAGGGAGTTGTACCAATGTAGCCTCTAGTACTCTCATTGAAAAGCTATCTTTACCCACACAAGACCACCCTAGTCCTTATAAATTAAGGTGGCTTAACAAGGGGGCAGAAGTTAGAGTGGATAAGCAATGCCTTGTAACCTTCTCCATTGGCAAGAACTATTCGGATGAGGCCCTTTGTGATGTTCTACCTATGGATGCTTGTCATCTTCTTCTTGGGAGACCTTGGGAGTTTGATAGGGATTCGGTACACCATGGGAGAGACAACACTTACACCTTCAAGTTTGGCTCAAGAAAGGTCATTCTAACACCACTTCCACCCGTCCTTAAGCATACTACACCACCATCCATGCTTGAGCCTTCAAAAGAGGTATTATTGATCAATGAGGCCGAGATGCTCCAAGAGTTAAAGGGTGATGAAGATGTCTATGCTCTTATTGCAAAAGATGTGGTTTTTGGGCAGAATGTTTCACTTCCTAAGGAGGTCCAAGAGCTCCTCCAATCCTATGAAGATGTGTTCCCAAATGAGCTCCCAAGTGGCTTGCCTCCTCTTAGGGGCATTGAGCATCAAATTGATTTCATTCCGGGGGCTACATTACCAAACAAGGCTGCCTATAGAAGTGATCCTAAAGCTACTCAAGAGTTACAACAACAAATTGGAGAACTTGTGAGCAAGGGCTTTGTGAGAGAGTCCCTTAGTCCGTGTCTTTGTCCCGGCCCTCTTAGTGCCAAAGAAAGATGGGTCTTGGAGGATGTGTACGGATAGTAGAGCTATCAACAACATTACCATCAAGTATAGGTTTCCCATACCTAGGCTTGATGACATCTTGGATGAGCTTAGTGGAGCTCAATTGTTTTCAAAGATTGATTTAAGGCAAGGCTATCACCAAGTAAGAATCAAAGAAGGAGATGAGTGGAAAACCGCATTCAAAACAAAGCATGGGTTGTATGAATGGCTTGTCATGCCATTTGGTCTTTCTAATGCACCAAGTACCTTCATGAGGCTCATGACCGAGGTACTTAGACCTTATTTGGGCAGATTTGTGGTTGTTTACTTTGATGATATCTTGGTTTATAGTCCTTCCAAGGAAGAGCACCTCAAGCATTTGCAAGTGTTGTTTGAAACTCTTAGGGAACACAAGTTGTATGGCAAGCTAGAGAAGTGTTCTTTTATGCAAAATAAAGTCCAATTCTTGGGCTTTATCATTTCTGACCGTGGCATATTGGTTGATCAAGAGAAGGTTAAGGCAATCAAATCATGGCCTATACCTAAGAATATCACGGATGTAAGGAGTTTTCATGGGTTGGCATCATTCTATAGGAGGTTCATCAAAGATTTTAGCACACTTATGGCTCCTATAACCGAATGTATGAAGAAAGGGGAGTTCAAATGGGGAGATAAGGCTGAATCATCCTTCAATATTATCAAAGAGAAGCTTTGTGAGTCTCCTATTCTTACTTTGCCAAATTTCAATAAGTTGTTTGAAGTTGAGTGTGATGCTAGTGGCATTGGCATTGGGGCTGTCCTTGTTCAAGAGCACAAGCCAATTGCTTACTTTAGTGAGAAATTGAGTGGTGCCAAGCTCAATTACTCAACTTATGATAAGGAGTTCTATGCTATTGTTCGAGCCTTAACCCATTGGAGTCACTACTTGAAACCACGACCATTCGTCCTACATTCTGATCATGAGGCTCTCAAATACATTAATGGTCAACACAAGCTTAATCATAGGCATTCTAAATGGGTGGAGTTCTTACAATCCTTCAACTTCTCAAGCAAGTACATAGAGGGGAAAGATAACATAGTGGCTGATGCATTGTCTAGGAGATTCATTATGTTGAGTTTCATGGAGCAAAGGGTCCTTGGGTTTGAGTACATGAAAGAATTATATGTGGAAGATCCGGATTTTAAAGGAGAATGGGAGCTTCTTCAATCTGGCCAAATCAAGCTCAAGAGCAAGTACTTGGTTCAAAATGGGTTCTTATTCTTTGGGAACAAGTTGTGTGTGCCTAGGGGACCTTATAGAAACTTATTGATAAGGGAAGTTCACTCCAATGGTCTTGCCGGGCACTTTGGCATTCAAAAGACCTATGACATACTCCAAGAGCAATTCTATTGGCCTAAGATGCTTGGGGATGTCCAAGATGTGATCAAGAGGTGTGCTCCTTGTCAACAATCAAAATCCTATTTCCAAACAGGCCCCTACACTCCTTTGCCGGTTCCAAATCAGCCATGGGAAGACATAAGCATGGATTTCATTGTTGCTTTACCAAGAACTCAAAGAGGGAAGGATTCAATCATGGTGGTTGTGGATAGATTCAGCAAAATGGCTCATTTCATTGCTTGCAAGAAAACCGAAGATGCAACTAGTGTGGCCGAGCTCTATTTCAAAGAAGTGGTCAAGCTACATGGTATTCCTAAGTCCATTGTCTCGGATAGGGATTCCAAGTTCATGAGTCATTTTTGGAGAACCTTATGGAAGCTACTCAAAACAAGGCTCTTGTTTAGCACCTCCCATCACCCCCAAACTGATGGGCAAACGGAAGTTACCAACAAGACCTTGGGGAGGATCCTTAGGTGCACGGTTGCAAGATCATTGAAAGATTGGGACCTCAAACTAGCTCAAGCCGAGTTTGCCTTCAACCGAGCCCCTTCCACAACCACGGGCAAGTCTCCATTTGAGGTGGTATATGGCGTGAATCCTATGATGCCTACTGATTTGGCACCCATCAAAAGAAATACCATTGATTATGATGCTAAGAAAAGGGTTGAACAAATGCTCCATGTCCATGAACAAGTCAAGAAGCAAATTGAGAAGGCTAATGAGGCTCACAAGGCCAAATCCAAGGGTGTTAAGGGAACCAAAAGCTTTGAACCCGGAGATCTTGTTTGGATACACTTGAGGAAAGAAAGATTTCCAGAAAAAAGGAAGAATAAGCTCATGCCTAGAGCTGATGGTCCATTCAAAGTACTTGAGAAGTTTGGGTCCAATGCATACAAGATAAACCTTCCCGGAGAATATGGAGTCCATGGAACTTTCAATGTTGGGGATTTAAGTCCTTATTATGAAGAGATTGAGGAGGATAAGCTCGAGGATTTGAGGGCAAATCCTTTTCAAGAAGGGGAGATTGAAACAAATCAAACCGAGAAAGGCCACATTTCACCCGGTTTTGGACCTTGCACTAGATTGAGGTCTAACATGAATTCCGTCTAAGAAGTCGTGCCATTTTCCAACATGGGATTAATCTTTGGTGAGTTTGGGACGTTTTTGTGTAGGAACTTATATCCCAAAGCCGTTCCTATCATAGAGTTTGCCAAGCTTTTTGAACCGCGCGCAATCAGGACCATGGCTGGAACAAGCTTAGTTTTTTGTGCATTATGTCGCTATCAACCTTCCTCTTTTGAACCAACAAAGCTCAAGGGACTTTATGGCTGCAACAAGGACTCTTACACGGTTTCCTCAAGCCCCATTTCAGTCCATATAATCATAAATAAGAAGTTGAGCTACAAACAAGGAAGTTTGGACTATTAGTTTACTTTCTTTGCTTTATGTCCTTTTCATTTCAGATTTGTCATAGTCCTTGGCTGCCGTTTTTCTTGGTCTTTAGCTGCTATTTTTGTGGCCCTTAGATGTAACTAGTAATCAAGGGTCAAGATTGTAAGCCTTGGTCTATATAAACCAAGCTAAACACTTGAGAACTTCAGATTTGATTGAACATTAATACAAGTGAAAACCTAGTTTTTCCTCTTAAATTCTTTGCTTTGTGCTAGAAGATCCTCCTATGCTTAGTGCTAGGGGTTGAGTGAGTTCTTTGCTAGGTGCTTGAACAAGCTCTTAGTCTTAAACCTTGGCTTTGTGCTTGGTTTATTTCATATCCAATTCACTCGATCCTTAGCATTTGAGTCACGGTTTTTAGCTTGTTTTTCTGTCCATTTTCGTGTTCTTAGAGTTTTATTCCATCGAGTAAATATAAAATAATAATTGTTCTAAGCAAGAGCTTGTAGCGAACTAGAAATTGAGCATGAGCTTTACTTGTAGAACAATTCAATTTATTTGATGATACGAGGATGACGAATTGTCAAAATGCAAGAGCAAGGTGACATAAGATTTATTTCAGCGGGCCAGGAGCCGTTTTTATTTCGTGTCGTATGAGCGGCACGTGGGTGTTATGCGAGGCGCGTTTCTGTCCTATTCTAGGCATAATATCGTTTCAGTTGGTCGAAGTTAGTTGGGTTGGCAAATTCGCTCCCATCTAGGTCTGTGATTCTAACCGCACCCCCCGGGAGTATGGACTTGACCAAGAATGGTCCAACCCAGTTGGGTTTGAACTTTCCTCGTGGATCAACAGGGAGAAATGCTCTAACTGATTTGAGGACTAAGTCTCCTTCTTTGATGTTTCTAGGCTTAACCCTTTTGTTGAAGCCTCGTTTGATACGCGCCTGATATGTTTGGACATTATGTAATACGCGCAACCTACGTTCGTTCAAGAGGATGTGTTATTCATATCTATCTCTTTTCCAATCGGCTTCTGGAATTTGGCTTTCGAGTAGGATGCGTACGGATGGGATCTCTAGTTAAACTGGTTGCACAACCTCCATGCCGTAAGTCAAATATAAAGGAGTAGCCCCAGTGGGCGTCCTAACGGATGTGCGATATCCCCATAAGGCGAACGATATCTTATTGGGCCAATATCGATAATTATTAATTATTTTCTTGAGGATTGTGACAACTAAAGAATGGTGGTGTTTGATTTTGTACTTGGCTAGCAATTGTTCAGACTCAGCCTGGAAATGTGATCCATTGTCACTGATGATTTCATGTGGACAACCATATCGACAAATGATATTGATTTGTATGAACTTTGCCACGTTCTTGGCTGTGAGACTAGTGTAAGTTGATGGTTCTATCCATTTGGTGAAATAGTCGATCGCCACCAAAATGAAACAGTGACCTCCTGTTCCGGCTGGGGTGATCTTCCCGATGATGTCGATTCCCCAACCAGAAAATGGCCAAGAAGATGTCATGGTGTAGAGTAGTGAAGGAGGGACATTTTGCACATTGCCGAAGATTAGGCAGTTCTGACAATGCCTGACATATTTGATGCAATCGGATTCCATTGTGGTCCACTAATATCCCAGACGCGTGATTTTCTTTGCCATCATTGGTCCACTCATGTGAGGGCCACATTCTCCATCATGGACTTCTTCCATCACTTTATGTGCCTGTGAATGATCAAGGAAACGTAAAGCTACACCAAGAGGTGTTCTTTTGTACAATTTTCCTTGCATAAGGATATATTGAGAGGCTAGTAGGCGTATAGCACGTTGTCCTCTCTTATCCATATCCGGCGGATATGTACCATTGAGCTTGAAGTTTAGAATGGCTTAAAACCAAGGCTCCCCTGGGTTTTCTTTTTCATTTGTAATTTGGTGCACATAGGCTGGTTCTGACCGTCGTTCGAGGCATAAAGGCATTTCTACCATATCATCTGGCATGTTAATCACATATGCAAGTTTTGCAAGAGCGTCTGCAAACTGATTTTCTTCTCGAGGTAGATATAGATAAGTCACTTGATCGAAGAATTGGGCAACTTGGTCTATCCTGGCTTGATAGGGTGCTAGACTTTCACTTCGAATTTTCCATGATCCCGTAATTTGGTTGATGATCAAGGATGAATCTCCGTGAACCCGGAGATTTTTTATGCCTAAACCTACTGCTGCTTATAGTCCAATAAGGCAAGCTTCATATTCTGCTGCGTTATTTGTCACCTCGAAGTCGAGTTTGACAGATAGTGGTGTATGCTCACCTTCAGGAGAAATGAGCAATACTCCTATTCCAAACCCTCTTAGATTCGATGCTCCATCGAAATAAAGGTCCCAAGAGTCTACACTGGTTTGTAGTATGTCCTTGTCTAGGAATTACCATGTGTCTACTGCTTGGTTGTCGTTGTTGGGATTATCTGCGAAGAACTCGGTGACGACACGCCCTTTTATAACCTTCAGAGGTACGTATTTGAGATTGAACTCTGAGAGCATTAATGTCCACCTTGCCAAGCGTCCATTGAGAACGGGTTTTTCGAATAGGCATTTGACAGGATCCATTTTGGAGTACACCTTGACGGAGTAGCTAAGTATGTAATGGCGTAGCTTCTTTGCTGCCCACACAAGAGCGAGGCATGTCTTTTCGAGTGGTGTGTACTTGCATTCATACTCCAAGAACTTCTTACTAAGGTACTAGATAGCTCTTTCTTCTTTTCCGATGGTTTGTGTTAGCATAGCCCCCATGGTTGTTTCGGTCACTGTGAGATATAAACCAAGAGGTTGATCTCGTTGAGGAGGCATGAGCACTGGTGGTTTGACTAGTATCTCCTTGATTTTGTCAAACGCTTTTTAACAGTCATCATCCCATATGGTATGATCTGTTTTCTTTAGCTTTTTGAAGATGGGTTCACAAATCATGATAAGTTTCGATATGAATCGACTTATGTATTGCACCTTGCCTAAAAATCCCCTAACCTCCTTCTCTGTCTGAGGTTGTGGCATTTCGACTAGAGCTTTGATTTTGGAAGGGTCGATTTCTATTCCCCGTTGACTGACGACATATCCCAGAAGCTTGTCTGACGTTACTCCGAATGAGCATTTCTGAGGATTGAGCCTCATGTTTTACTTTCGTAGTCTTAGGAAGTATTTGCAAAGGTTATCAATGTGCCCCTTCCTATCTTTGGACTTGACAATCATATCATCCACGTACACCTCTACTTCTTTATGTATCATGTCATATATGAGTGTGGTTCCAGTGCGTCGATATGTAACTCCAGCGTTGATTAACCCAAATGGCAAAACAGTATAGCAATAAGTGCCCCATTGAGTAACAAAGGCGGTCTTATGCATGTCTTATATGGCCAACTTGATCTGATTATATCCTACGTATCCGTCCATGAAGGACAATAACGCGTGATCCGCTGTATTGTCTACCAATATGTCGATATGTGGTAGGGGAAAGTCGTCCTTGGGACTCTCTTTGTTTAAGTCTCTGAAATCAACACAAACACGGATTCGCCCATCCTTTTTGGGTACGGGTACTATGTTGGCCACCCAGTCTGAATACTCGGAAACTTTGATGAACACGGCTTTGAATTGTTTATCAACTTCTTCTTTGATCTTAAGAGCCTATTCTGTCCTCATTCGACGAAGCTTCTGCTTTACAGGTTTGAAACCTGGTTTGATTGGAATTCTGTGTTCTGCAATATCCATGTCGATCCCTGGCATGTCTTTGTAGGACCAAGCAAAAATGTCTTTGAACTCATGTAGGAGGTCTATGAAACTAGCCCTTTCGGTTGGGCTTAGGGTTGTCCCTATCCTAAGTTCTTGGGGTTCTAGTTCGGTTCCTACGTTGATGGGTTCAGTGTTCTCTATAACTGGTGCCTCTTCCCCTTCTTGCAATATTTCTTTAGCTATGTAGGGAGGTAGTTCGATTGAGTATGGGTCTGGATCATCCTTATTATCATCGTAAATAGAATTGCATTCATAATAACACAAAGAGTAAGCAGAATCTGATTTATTCATATTAAATTTTGAAAATAGTTGAAACAAAGAAGCTATCTGTTCAGTAGTCAGTGGCAGTAGAGGGACAGCTGTTGGGACATTTCCCAAGTTACTATTACTACTTGATACTATGCTAGGAGAAACAAGGGGATTAGGGGTGACGACAGAAGTGTTGGAATAAGTGTCCTCCGACAATAATGCGATCACAACTGTCGATCATGATGATCACATGTTTAAATCTCATTTTAAGAATACATGTGGGATGTAATATTTTACAGTCAACTGGTTCACACATATCGGTAATGATTGGCTGACTAGAGTTTGACATTACTGTCGTGCGACGGAGGTGATCAGTTGATCCCCTTAGGTCATACCTAAAGGGTAACACTCTTAATTGATCATTTTATTGATCGTATGACGATACGGGTTAATTAATTACTTAAAATTGACGGACGATTTTGGAAGTAATATTTACGTGTCTCATTGTAATTTGATTAAATAAGATACGGTCTAAGTGATCGAATTGTTTTATTACTTAGATGAAATTATTCTTTAAGGAAACAATTGCATTTGAATGAATAAATTATTATAAATACAAGATGTTGTGATTTATAATTGGTAAAATATTTTGGTACGAGTAATTATGAATTATTAAGTCAATTTTGTATATGACGTATTTTTATTAATGCGCTGATTTTTAATATGTTAAAAATACATAACAATTTTACATGACATGTGAGATGTGACAAATTGACAAAGATAAAATAGAATCCCATTTTATCTTAATATGACCGAAATTAGTGGAGTGATTTAGGATATTATTATGTTAATTAAGTAAGTGGTAAACATAATCATATTTACCTAAAACTAGCCATGCAAACCTAGTGCCTCTTGTGAAGAGCACCTTGCTCATGCATTGGGAATCAATACTCCTCCTCCTACCCGGTTTTGTGAGAGGAAATACCATGGGTTTTTCCTCTAATTTTTACCTTATACATTACATAAAATGTAAAAGCATATTCATTCATACACACATCTAAAATAAGAGTTTTTAGAGAGATAAATTTTTCTTCTTTCTCCCTTTCTCTTAACCGAAATATTAAGAGAACAAAATAATATTTTGGTCAATTTTATTCAAAATTAATATTGTTCTAGTAATAATAATATTAATTTTATTAAGTAGTTACCTTGGGTATTAATCCTTGGGAGGGATTCTCTACTTGAGTCCTTGTTCATCCATTTAAGGAAGCTCAAGAACAAGTGAGTAGGAGAACTCACTTGTGCCCAAATAATCCGAAATCTTCAATGTAAGATGATGATTTCTTCCTTATTCTTATTATTGTTTGCATGCATAAGATCAATGTTTAATTTTATGACTAAATTAAATCATCACATATATGAATATGTTAAGCAATGAGATATAGATTTCTAACAAGCGGTATCAAGAGCCTTTGGTTGTTTGCATGCAAATCGGTTATAGCTTTTCCGAGTTATACGATTAACATATAAAACTCATAAATTTGTGTTATTATGATATATCACGAAATAAATTATGCATGTTAAAGTTTCTGATCCTAAAATGTATTTAGGATATTTTGGTTAATTTATGGATTTTTATTGTTCATTTTATATAATAATGGCATTAAAAATGTGATTTTATGATTAAAATGTCATCTTCGGACTAAAATTAGCTAAACTTCTAATTTTCCAGTGGTTTTTGGATATGTTATCACATGTTTTATTTTTAGATGACCTGTAAATTTTCAGAATGTTTGGAGTTTTTATGCTCGAAATATGGATTTTTCATGATAAAAATCGGATTTAAATGAAAAATAGGTTAATATGAGATATATTTCGAATCTGGTCATAGAAATTTAGTATGTTGTCACATGCAATTTTACAAGATATGTGTAAAATAATAGGCTATATTGAAGTCTTTATGCATGATTTATGAATTTTTGATTAAAAATAGCATAAATAGTGACTTAATTAGTGAATAATTGCTAAAACATACTTCATGACTAAGGAAAAACGTCACATGTTGCATTTTATTATCTTTTTCAGATCTAAAATTGAAAAGTTGATGAATATAATTTTTCTCATGTTTTTTATGATTATAATTGATAAATCCGATAAACCGCAACATAGTTTTTCCGATAATTTTTCGAAATTGTAACCTAAGTTTTTGAACATTATGAGTGTCATGGTATTTTTGCAGAATGTTCATGAGTTTAAATTTCAAATTTCAAATTTATTTGAAATTTTAGTGATTTATTTGATGTTTATAGCATTTTATTGTAATTTTGAGTCCATTAATGAACAATTTTAAGAAATATATGTTAATTATAGTCAAATAGTTAGTGGAGACTAATTTTGAGTCCTAAGTTGGTTAGGGTAATTAACTTGTGCATAAATATGAATTTATGTAATTATTGTGATTATAAAACGTTAAATCACGCAAATCCGTAAAAACCGTTTAATGTACGATATTGGCTCCTTAAAGCTGATTTAGCATAAAATTGGGCATGTTCATACATATTATAATGCTGCATTTTATTTATGATTGTCATAATTTTATTTTATGTAATTTTTGAATTTTGTAATTTTACTTAGTATGGCCTTAGTTTTTAATTGATATTACCCGAAATGTATGGGAATATCGATTCGGTTGTAATTTATTGTGATCTTGTATCACCATTTTGTAATTTAATAGATTTATTTTATTTTAAATACAAATGTATAATAGGAAATTATGTAATTTTTTATGTAATTTATTTATTTCGGAGTTCCTTGAAGACGGTGTCACTCAAGAAGGCGATACATAAAGACGGCGTTACCTCGAGATGCGTGCCAAAACCGAAGTTCAAGGGACCAATGGAGTTGGTTTCCGAATATGTAATAGTTAATTAGATTTTCTATTTTAGGAAGGCCGTACTAGGATTTAATTTATGCTTTGCATTTTATTTATATGTTGCATGCATCGCTAAATCGCCATAACTAAAACATGCATTATCTTTTTAATCGAGTTTATCGACCGTGTCAATTAGAATTATCGTAGTTCACCGCTTTAATTCACTTAAAACGTGATAGATAATAAATTGACATGACCTCTCGCTAAAATAATCAATTGAGACATAGCCTTACCAAAAAGTAGAAACCATGAAAACCTATTTCGCGAGGGAGTGCACTCGGCCCTACCGGGGTACAAACCTTGTTACGTAGGGGAAGTGGGTGATAAATATCTATCCACCGAATTCATATTGATAAGGGATGAATCGACCCTACCGTGCCCAAGTTGATGTGGATTTGGATCATGGACACATTTATTCGAAATTTGGATTGAGCTCAACGGAAGTATTCGTGACCGTAGTCGCATGTGTTCCGGGCTAAAGATAAATGTTAATGTAATTTTATCAACCAAGAGTTCTAAAAGTAGAATCGATTAAAGCGTTAATCCACCGAGTTATATTGATAAGGGATGAATCGGCCCTACCGTGCCCGAGTTCATATGAATTTGGATCTTGGAATCATTTATCAAGTTGGGTAGAGGTCACTAGATAAATGCAATAAACTTGTTTAAATTTAAATTTATTTTATGAGTATTATTTTTTTTTAAACGACATATGTTTTATTCCTTCTATATTTTGTTTTGGAGACCGCTTTTATTTCTCATAATAAATGGCCACTCCAAACACCAACGCCACACCTCTCACTAATACTTCATGGCTCCGATCCTTCATGGATTGATGTAAACTTGAAAAGAATGGGTCAAATTTCTCCGATTGGGATGCCCAACTCAAATTAGCTGCTCAAGGTGACGACAAGCTTCGTTACCTTACCGAGGCCTCTCCGCCCGAACCTAATACTAGGTCGACCGCCGCTACTAGGGAAGCATATGAGGCTTACCACAAGGAGTCCGCCGCAATGAAAAATGTGTTGATATTTGCGATGGAGGCGGATCTCCAAAGGAGAGCCTTTAAGATGGGCACCGCTAATGAAATCTATTCCAAGCTTGTGACAATGTTTTCACAAACTCCGCGGATCGTCCAATATGAGGCGGCCGAGGCATTCTTTGATCTCGACTTCAAAGAGGGCCAAAAGGTTAGCCCTCACGTGCTCAAATTGATGGAGCTAGTCGAGACTTTGAAGATTCAAAAGGTTGAAATCCCCAAAGAATTCATTGTAGATAGGATTCTACACTCCTTATCCAAAGTCAAAGCGTATGTTCAATTCCGGGTGAATTTTAACATGCAAGACAAGGACGTGTCTCTTGAAGATTTGCACAAGTTACTTGTTGTGGACAACGGGGGCCCACGCGGGCGCTTGGGAGGAGAGAACAAGCGTTTGCATTTGTTGGAGTCGCCACCAATTTTTATGGGAAATTGGAACCGTTCGAATACCTCGTGTCATGTCAAGACACAAAGTAGTGACTTGAACACTAAGCAATCGTTACCCTTAGCATTCTATGTCTAGAATGACTCTCGTGGATGCCAATGAACACGGATGTTCACAGAGATCTGGAGTAAGGGGTGAGGGTACGTATTAGAAAGCTCTTTTGATCGAACACCTAATCCCGCCCGCCTCGATAGCGGCCTCTACTAATGATTAGGGACATCATCTATACTCGATATATCGTCGATTATATGCATGCAATGCAACATCCAAGTTTTAATCCTAACATGTGAGAATTAGACTAAGTTGGTTAACAATTAATTTAGCATACAATTGGGTCAAAGTAGGATTTAATGCTCAATTACATGTGAAAACACGTAAATAAATCATACAAATGCGATAAATATTACAATGATGAAAAACTATAATAAAAAATTACAATAATTACATCGGGTTTCATTGATTTATGTCGAAAATACCTTTGAAACGGATAATTTGAGAAAAAGAATAAAAGAAAGAATTAACGAACAGATCAGTGGGTGATAATACGAGTAATAGTCAATTATACGTAAGCTAATTAAACTAAGTCAAGCAACGACGGAGTTCAGAGACAGAACTCAACCTGGAATAGGCGCAGCAGGACTGCGCCCTTTGGAAAAGGCGCAACAGTTGCTGCGTCTGTTCCAAGGGTGAGTTCTGGCTGTGAAGCCGGAACTGCAAACCGTTAATGTAAATTGGTGAATTTAATAGATAAGTAAAATATTTACTCGGATGAAAGTGATTAATAGGTTATTTACATGTGATTAATGGTCATAAAAGCAATAAAACATGGATGAGACGGAATTAAGACGGATTATTTACATGAATGAACAAATTAACAAATTAAACTAATTAGGCTAAATACGATGGATTAATGACAAATACGACAAAAGACAGATGAAAAATATATCAACGATCGAATTCCAGAAACCCGATATGAACAAATCGAATCCCTACAACCCGGATTGAATTTAATGACGAAAACCCACAAATATGAGATTATAAGGGATTTAAGTCGGATTTAATGATGAATTATACGTGTGAATGAATGATAAATAATATACATGAAATTATAAAAGGACGGAATAATTTGGTTTTCCTTAATATCTTGTATGAATATTACGGGAAATTATTTACCAAAGAATAAAGATTGTGAAATAATTATAAAATATGGAATAGAAATATCCGGAGCATTCCAGAACATTCTGACTCGGGATTTAGCGGTTATAGAAAATGAAGACGGTTTTAGGCCCGCACTCCAAATGTACTCTAATTACTGTCAAAACGACCGTATCGGCGCGTAGATGACAACTAAGAGGTGGACATTAGTGTTTGAGCAATCACTTGACGATAAACTTACGAACTGTCACAAATCGTTCCGCGTACCAAACATGCGGCCCAATCATCACCGGGTGGTTTGCGAGTGGTGCAGAAATGAGGTATCTACAGAGCCCCCACTTTGACTGAGGCTTGGACAAGGCAAAAATCAAAGTATAGCCATCAGGTCAATCTAAGATTACAACCTGACGACTATGGCGACGCGAGGCGGCTCAAGGGATCTGAGCCAAGGACCTGTCGTCGGGAATATTTTAGAGTCTGTCGACTATCGGGGAGGGTCGTTTAAAGTCCATTAGACTACGTAAGGAGGCTCGCCAGCCATAAGAAGAGATCATACCTGAGACTTCTGGACGAAGCGAGACTGAAGACGCTTCGGCAAAACCCTTTGGGGTCTGAATATAACTTGGTGTCTAAAAATATGAAGGCTTATTCCTAAAAAGGGGTATCTTAATGATATGAGGAAACGATGATTCTGAGGAAAGACAGCAGGACACAGTCTAGAACTGCTGGGAGAAATTTGCTTGTGTTCAGCTTCAAACAAACTTCGGAAGAATTCGGGGTCGATGTTGATCTCCATTTCTCGAGAGGGAAAGTCTATCCGCTTACTCTCGTTGGGGAACATAATCGGGAACTAATCTCCATGTCTCGAGAGGGAAAGTCTATCCGTTTACTCTTGTTGGGGAATATAATGAAGGCGTGTCGAAACACCTGTGAAGGAATACCTGCTCCTTGTGACAAGCAAGGTCTTGGAAGCGATAAATAACGTATGATAGTCTGCTGTTGGCTTAGAAATGCGGGTCTGAACGAAAGAATAATCGTCAAACGGACCAAAACGATAAAATAGCATTAGGGAAGAGGCGCACCAAAGATGGGCCCACAAATAACGAACTCATAACGAATTTTTGAAAACTCGTATGGAGGGAACACCAGAAAGAGGCTCAGCAAGAGCTGCGTCTCTAAGAATAGGCTCAACGCCTGCTGCGTCTGTTTCCAAGGGTGTATTTTCTGCGTAAAAACGCGATAAACAGAGGGTTTGCAATTCATTTACTCGAAACACAAATCATCCCTTTCTCTCTTAAATCTCAACCATTTCCGCCAAGGTTTAATCCAAAAGCTTGCATTAATCATGACTAATCGAGGTATGTGTCTCATTCTTGCATTAAACTTCTATATTTGCTCAATTTGGATCGAAAAAATAGGGTTTTCAACCCAATTAATTCGAAAATTTGGGGCTTTTCCCCCAAATGCATTTGCCTTATAAAATTGATACTAGAAATGGATAATTGGTAGTATAAGGAACATAACCATGTATTTGTTTCGAATTTTCGTTGAGTTTTGAGCATTTGAGTGAAATTGAGACGGTTTCACAGCTAGACCGTAAATTGCTTCGAAAATAGCCTTAGGATTGCCCATTTGCGATGAAACTTGATATTTGGGATCCTTGGATGATGGGTAAACTTCCTACCATCTCGGAATTTTGGTTTGTGACGGCTTTTCAGGACACTTTTCCAGGGCATAATCGTCGTTATAACGAAATGCTGCCGAAATTTCGACTCGAACCCGGAACTAGGCTTCGACTTAGGCTTAACTTGACCCTAACTACCACATGAGTGATCGGGTTTGTGAGAATATAGCCAAAGATGGCGAGAAAGGAGCGATTTCAGGGCTTCCGAAGGCTCGAAAATCCCTTAACCAAGGCTCGTCGTCACGTGACGCGGCCTAAATTTGCTTTAATATTGCAGGTGATGAGGCTTCTACTTCTGGGAGGGCTCCCATGGAGATAGAAGCTGCTGTTATTGAGGAGGCTTTGGAGCAGGCTTTCACCGCCGCGGTGATGGCTGCTGGGGACGAGGTCCACGAGGAGGAGGCTGTTGAGGAGGATGAGGCCCCGAGACGGGCCAACGTCGGACAAGGAGGTCGTCAGCTGAGGGGAGCTCCCGCGTGGGCTGAGACCTGAGAGAGTAGGCACTTGCTTTGGGCTGCAGAGGGTCACCTGTCCCACAGGACGGTGAAGAGTTTGGTAATTTCGAATTCATTACTCATCACTCACCTTCTTTCATTTCATTTGCTCATATCTTTTCCAATTTTCATTCAAAACTAAAGATAGATTTTGTTTCAAATCACAATAGGAGGCCGGGAACATCAGGTCGTTCTCGGGTTACACGACAGCGATGGAGTTCTACGAGCAGCTGTCGGCGGAGGAGCGCGCCATGATCGAGCGTGGGGCGTTCGGTGCCTTGGTGCAGGCCTGGAGGGATATCGCGAAGAGGAAGTTGCGGGCTAACCTTAGCCTGGTCTGCGCTTTCTTGGACCGATTCTGGGACACGACTTCCACTTTTCACATGCCTTTTGGTGAGGTGGGAGTCACTCTGGAGGACTACGGCATGATTTCTGGTCTGCCGTGTGGGACTGAGGCTGTGGAGTGGCCGGAGACTGCCATGAGGGTAGACTCGGCCGAGGCTAGGAGGTTGATCGGCTGGAACTTGTCGCCGAAGGCTGTTACAGTGCCTGGTTTGGTGCCCAGTTCCTACGTTCGAGACTACTTTGTGGGGAAGACCCCGACACTGGTGACGATTAACGGGAGAGAGACGGCTCCTCCTCCCTGTACTGCTGAGCAGAGGGCTCGCTTGTGGCTTTGGTGGTTTCTGTCTTCGATTTACCTCGGAGACAAGGGAGAGAGACTGTCGACGAAGCTTCTTCCCTTCCTTTCTGACCTGAGCTCCCTGGAGCGTTGGGACTGGGTCACTGCTAGTTTTGCGGTCCTCATCCGCTTTATGAGGGCCATGGTTCGTCCAGAGTTGATGGAGAAGGGGACTTCTCCCGGCCGCTTGACTCGGACTGGATCGCCGTTGGAGGTATGAACCTTCATTGAGACTAAAATCAATTCTTTTCCTTATCAAATTACGAAAGATCGTTATTTACTATCTTGTTTTACAGGCGTGGGTGTACTCCTACTTTCCGAGCCTCTCGCCCAAGAGGACGGAGCCGCTGGAGAGAGCCTATCCCGTCGTGAGGGATTGGGTGATGTGCAGGACGAGGAGCAAGCGTTCCTTTCACGGTGTCTACCGGCGGGACGTGAACGCTCTTCAGCTGGACAGCGTGAGCATCTCATTTATATTCATTTGCTTCTTCATTGCTTTTGATCGATCATAAGAATGATTCTTTGTTTGTTTTGTCCCAGTGGGTGCCCAGGCCTTGGGCAGAGTACACTGAAGCGCCTCCTTTTGTGGCTGAGGTCCTTCAACCTAGGAGCTCGAGCCGGCTGCTGCTGAGGACGTTGATGGGTCCTGTGTGGTACTTGGGCGAGCGCTTGGCTCGTCAGTGCTCTCGGGACGTGTTGACGGTTCCCATCGATCCTTTTAGGACAATGATCAGGGATCCTTCCGAGGCAGAGAGGGAGGCTGACTTGGCTGGCGTCGGTGGTGACGCCCTCCTTTTTCCTGGCGAGGACTACTCGGCGTTCCTTTACGGGAGGTTGGTGTACTGGCCGGTAGTGGTGAGCATCTTTACTCTTCTTTTTTACTTGATTTTAAAACTACGATGAAAGATCATCGATTAATGAGAAATATTTTGACTTTGCAGGAGGTTGAGGCGGCAGGCATCGAGCCCCCAGAGTACCCCGAGACCCTCGAGTACACTGACGCGACTGGGAGGACGACGATCTCCGAGCTACGTGACTTTGACGTGGCTGTGACGGATGCTGGCCTGGACGATTGGCAGCATCTGATTCGGAGGGTGAGCCTCTAATTTGCATAATTTTTGTGTAAGAACACATTTGGTTAAACTTATTCAATTATTGAGAACTTCTTTCTTGAAAATGCAGGTTGCGCCGTCTCGGTTCGTGGCGTTTTGGAGGGTGGCCAACCGGCTGCGAGCTACTGCCGTCAAGGCAATTGTCGACGGTCGAGGTCGTCAGGTATGAACCTTGTGCCTATTTCATTTTTGAATTTTGATTTTCCTTGTAATTGCTTGAAATGATTGACATGAGCCAATTTTGTTGTTTACAGAGGGGCCGTGAGCTGGAGCGAGAGTTGACCAAGTCTCGGGAGGAGACAGCTCGCTTGTTGAGGGAGCTCGAGGTTCGAGACGCCGAGATTACTGCTCTTGCGGCAAGGGTTGAGGAGCTGGAGGGCGACCGGCAGTAGTCTTGTTTTGTTTTTGTTTATATTTTGCACATTTGTACATTTTAGACCTTTATTTTGGATATTTAGGACTTTGCTTGGGGCTCGAGCCCCCAGTTTGTTGTACATTTCCCTTTTTGATTGTATATATGACGGCCTGAGTGCCTTTGCTGCTGGGTTGTGTTGCTTGTACCTGCAGGTTAGCTTTGAACAGGTTTGGTAGATGACTGTTTACGCCGTCATGCTGCCGAAATTTACATTGAAATCGCGCAAAACATACATTTGTATATACATATGGCCTGAATTAGCGCAAAACGAACGACTCAAAGGAACGCAAAAATGCAAAAAGTAAATGCAAAAAATGCAAAAAATTTGCCGGAAATGACCGGACGGTAGGGAGGGTTACCCCCAAAAAAAAGGGAAAATAGAACCCTATAAGTTAGAAATGAAATGATGAAAAAGACATAAAAGAAATATATAAATGAAATAAATATATAAACTTTGAAATGAATTAAATTGGAGTTGAAAATTATTTCCTAAAATGAAAATGTACAAGTGTGATAAAATGACGAAAATGTCGATATTGCCTCCAGATGCGTGCCCGCGGAATTAGGAAACACGAAATATGGTAATTTCCTCGTATTTACCAAAACAATAACCCGTAGGAATAGGAAATTAATTAGGAAAGATGCAACGCGGAAAATCACAGAAACCTTGGTGAGGAAGAGGCGCAGCAGGTGTTGCGCCTGTTCCTAGGTGCGTCTGCTCTGGCAAATTTTAGGAAACAGAAATTAGTATAAATAGAGACGTCGATAGAGCTTTTATTCACACAATTCTTCCGTCTCTTCTTCGTCTTATTACATAAAACTCTCAAAACAAGCACTCATCATGAATACTTTGGAGATTCGCCTAAAGGAGTGGACCAACAAGTTTTCCAACATGGAGAAACATGACATGGGCGCCTATAATCTTGGATCATTGTTGAGTTTGAAGCTCATCAAGGTTGTCAAACCGTTCTTGGATGCTTGTCTTGATTACTGGGACCCGAATTATCATGTTTTTGCATTCCCTGGAGGTGATATTTGCCCATTTCCTGAAGAAATTGCTGCGATTGGTGGGTGGGAACCTGAACACTTGCCTGCTATTCCTTCTACTTCGCAAGGGTATAAGAGCAAATTTAGAGACTTGCTTGGATTGACTAGACTTGAGGTGGACCATCTAGTGACCTCGAAAGGAGTGCGAATGTTGGACTTCATTGACCGATTTATTAACAGGGCCGACCCCACCGTTTCTTATGTTGCTAGGCGAAGGGCATTTGGATTTTACTTGTTGCATGTGTATGTCCTCCAAGGGCACGTTGATGAAGACTTGAGAGGTGATCCCCGTCTTCTAGGCCTTGTTGAGCAAATGGAGCTGCGCAGGAGCCCAGCTTGTTTATGCTTAGGAGAGATCTTGTTGGGTTTGGATAATAGGAAAGCCAACCGTGACCTACCGTATTTGGGAAGTCCCGTTATCTTGCAGGTAAAAGAACATTTTCACCTTCTTTATTTTTTTTTTCGTTTCTTTTTTTTTTCGTTTTTCGTTCGTTTTTTTTTTCTTTTTTTTTTCTTTTTTTTCGATGTCTAATACCTGCTTTTGGTAGGTCTGGCTTATGGAACGGCTTCGATTGATCGAGCCCCCAGTTCATGTTCCTTCTTATCATGCTCGTTCGATTGCAATGAGGACCAGGTTGTACATGGTGGACTTCACTCGAGTCTGCGATTACTGGAAGAATAAAATGAAGAGTGATGATGGCCCCTTCATTAGGTGGATTGTACCATGGTGGCACCTCAAATCTGTCACTGGAGTGTCTTCTTTGGATCCTACCCGATCTGTATGCATTCCTGGCTTGGAATTCATGGTGTGCATCTTCCCGGAAAGGCTGATGAGACAGGTTGGACTAAAGCAGACGATCTCGAAGCTTGATACCGTCCCGCAGACCGCCGTAGCGCTTACTACAAAGAGCCGAAGGGAGTGGGCCATTAAATGGGCCCAAAGAAACATGTGGTTCTTGAACTCTTCTGCTAATGCCTTATGGGTGTCGGATTCTTATCTGCGATGGAGGAAAGCTACTACTCCGGAAGAGCACGAGAGATGGAGGAAGCGCGAGCCCATTGATTAGAAGGTGCGCGAGGTGGAAAAGGAGAAAGAGAAGCATCTGACCGAAGGAGAGGAAGAAGCCGGGTTTCGAGTTGTTCATCCTTCGAAGAAACCGAAGACTTCTCCTACCGTGGAGATGGTGATTGGCAAGAATGGAGAGGCTAGGCCTCGAGAAAGACCGTTGGTGATTAGGTCTGAAGTGGCGCAAGAGCGTCCGGCTCGAGGTCGTGACAAGAAATATGACAAAAATTACAAGGGCAAAGGGAAGATGGAGGAATAGCCCTAGTTTTTATTATTATTTATTATTATTATTATTGTTGTGATAAAAGGTGGGGTTTTTAGAATCCTAGCTTATTATGTGGCGTATTATTATTAGAAAAAAGGATGAAATAAAAAGGTTAAATGGTTATGAAACCGTGGTGATTTTCTATTTATTATTCTTGTCGAATTCCAAATGCAATGCAAATGTCCTTCTATTTACATTTTTAAAATTAATGGGTTGTATCCGGTGAAGGATTGGCTACGTATTCATTAAAAAAATGAAATCAAACCCTTGCGCGTAGTTCGAGTAAATGTAAAAGAATAATTGTTCTAAGCAAGAGCTTGTAATGAACTTAGAAAATAAGCATGAGCTTTTGCTTACTCTGTAGGTGCAAATTTAGTTTATTTGACGATATGAGGATGACAAATTTGTCAAAATGCTAGAGCAGAGTGACATTAGCTTATTTCAGCTTGGCCAAGGGCCGTTTATTTAGTGCCACAAGAGCGACACGTGAGGTTACGCGAGGCACGTTTTTGTTTCTATTCTAAGCATAGTACCGTTTTAATTGGTCAGGGTTTGTCGGGTTGGAAAACTCATTCCCATCTAGGTCTGTGATTCTAACCGCACCCCCTGGAAGTATGGATTTGACTAGAAATGGTCCGGCCCAATTAGGTTTGAATTTTCCCCGTGGATCAACAGGTAAAAGAGCTCTGACCGATTTGAGTACTAAGTCTCCTTCTTTGATGTTCCTGGGCCTAACCCTTTTGTTGAAAGCGCGTTTGATACGTGCTTGATATGTTTGGACATTGTGCAAGGCGCGTAGCCTACGTTCATCCAGGAGGATGAGTTCTTCATATCTATCCCTTTTCCAGTCGGCTTCTGGGATTTGACTTTCGAGCAAGATGCGCAAGGATGGTATCTCTAACTCGACTGGTTGTACATCTTCCATGCCGTAAGTCAAATAAAAAGGGGTGGCCCCAGTGGGCGTCCTAACAGATGTGCGATATCCCCACAAAGTAAAGGGTATCTTGCTTGGCCAATCTCGATAGTTGTCAATCATTTTCTTGAGAATTGTGACAACGTTCTTGTTTGCTGCCTCTACCGCGCCATTAGTCTGTGGTCTATATGGCGAAGAGTGGTGATGCCTAATTTTGTACTTGGCTAGCAATTGCTCAGTCTCAACTTGGAAATGTGATCCGTTATCACTAATGATCTCATGTGGGCAACCGTATCGACATATGATGTTGTTTTGTATGAACTTTGCACGTTTTTAGCCATGAGACTAGTGTAGGAAGCCACTTCTACCCATTTGGTGAAATAGTCAATTGCCACTAGGATGAAACAGTGACCTCCTGTTCCGGCTGGAGTTATCTTCCCGATTGAGATGTCATTGTATAGAGCAATGAAGGAGGGACATGTTGTACATTCCCGAAGATTTGGCAATTGTGGCAATGTTTTACGTGTTTGATGCAATAAGATTCCATTGTGGTCCAATAATACCCCAAACGTGTGATTTTCTTTGCCATCATGGGCCCACTCATGTGAGGACCGCATTCTCCATGGTGGACTTGTGCCTGTGAATGATCAAGGCAACGTAAGATTACACCAAGAGGTGTTCTTTTGTATAACTCTCCTTGCATGAGAACGTATTGGGAAGCTAGTAGGCGTATAGCACGTTGTCCCCTCTTGTCCATATCCGGTGGATAGGTACCGTTGAGCTTGAAATTTAGGATTGCTTGGAACCAGGGTTCCTGTGCGATTTCCTCTTCGTCGGTGATTTGTTGGACATAAGCTGGCTCTGACCGTCGTTCGATACACAAAGGCATTTCCACTATGTCATATGGCATATTAATCAAAGATGCGAGTTTTGCAAGAGTATCCGCAAATTGATTTTCTTCCCGAGGTAGGTGTAGATAGGTCACGCGATCAAAGAACTGAGCAACTTGGTGTATTCTGGCTTGATAAGGTGCTAGGCTTTCACTTCGGATTTTCCAAGATCCCGTAACTTGGTTGATGATCAGGGATGAATCCGCATGTACTCGGAGGTTTTTAATGCCTAAGCTCACTGCCGCTTGTAGTCCGTTGAGACAAGCTTCGTATTATGCAGCGTTATTTGTCACCTCGAAGTCGAGTTTGACAGAGATTGGTGTATGCTCACCTTCAGGAGAAATGAGCAACACTCCTATTCCAAATCCTCTTAAGTTTGATGCTCCATCAAAGTAAAGGTCCCAGGAGTCTACGTCGGTTTGGAGTATATCCTCGTCTGGAAATGACCAAGTGTCTATTGTTTGTGCATCGTTGATGGGATTCTCTGCGAAGAATTCGGCTACGGCGCGCCCTTTTATTACTTTCAGAGGCACATACTTGACATCGAACTCTGAGAGCATCAAAGTCCATCTTGCTAGACGTCCGTTGAGGACGGGTTTTTTGAAGAGGTATTTGACTGGATCCATTTTGGAGTATATTTTGACGGAGTAGCTAAGCATGTAATGACGTAGCTTCTTCGTTGCCCACACAAGAGCGAGGCATGTCTTTTCGAGTTGTGAGTATTTGCACTCGTACTCCAAGAACTTCTTACTAAGGTAGTAGATAGCCCTTTCTTCGCTTCCTACAGTTTGAGCTAGCATGGCACCCATGGCTGTTTCGGTTACTGTGAGATATAAACCAAGAGGTTGATCTCGTTGAGGTGGCATGAGCACTGGTGGTTTAGCCAATATCTCCTTTATTCGATCAAATGCCTTTTGACAATCATCATACCACATGGTGTGATCCGTTTTCTTGAGTTTCTTGAAGATAGGCTCGCAAATCATGGTGAGTTTCGATATGAATCGACTTATATATTGCACTTTTCCCAGGAATCCTCTGACTTCTTTTTCTGTTTGAGGTTGTGGCATTTCGATCAGAGCCTTGATCTTGGAAGGGTCTATTTCTATACCTCGTTGGCTAACGACGTATCCCAGGAGTTTGCCAGATGTTACTCCGAATGTGCACTTCTGAGGATTGAGCCTCATGTTGTACTTCCGTAGCCTTGCGAAAAATTTGCGAAGTTTCGCAATATGACCTTCTCTATCTTTGGATTTGACAATCATGTCGTCTACGTATACCTCAACTTCTTTGTGCATCATGTCATGTAAGAGTGTAGTTGCGGTGCGTTGATATGTAGCTCCGACGTTGATTAATCCAAACGGCATAACCGTATAGCAATAGGTTCCCCATTAAGTGACAAAGGCGGTCTTATGCATGTCTTCTATGGCCATCTTGATTTGGTTATAACCCGCATACCCATCCATGAAGGATAGTAATGCGTGGTCTGCAGTATTGTCCACCAATATGTCAATATGTGGTAGAGGGAAGTCATCTTTAGGACTTGCTTTGTTTAAATCCCTAAAATCAACACAAATACGGATTCTCCCATCCTTTTTGGGTACAGGTACTATGTTGGCTACCCAGTCAGAATACTCAGAAACTTTGATGAACCCGGCTTTGAATTGCTTATCAACTTCTTCCTCAATCTTGAGAGCCCATTCCGTTCTCATTCGGCGAAGCTTCTGTTTCACAGGCTTGAAACCTGGCTTAATCGGAATTTTATGCTCGGCGATATCCCTGTCGATCCCTGGCATGTCCTTGTAGGACCAAGCGAAAACGTCTTTGAACTCGTTTAGGAGGTCTATGAAATCGGCCCTTTCGGTCGAGCTTAAGGTAGTCCCTATCCTAAGTTCTTGGGGTTCTAGTTCGGTTCCTACATTGATGGGTTCGGTGTCCTCTATTACTGGTCCCCCTTCCCCTTCTTGTAGTATTTCTTTGGCTACGTAGGGAGGTATTTTAATTGAATATGGGTCTTGGTCATCCTCAATATCATCGTAAACAGAATTGCACTCAAGATAACACAAAGAGTAAGCAGAACCTGATTTATTCATATTAAAGTTTGAGAAAAGTTGAAACAAAGAAGCCATCTGATCTGTGGTCAGCGGCGGTAAAAGGGACAGTGGTTGGGACATTTCCCAAACCACTGTTACTACTCGAGGTTAAGCTAGGAGAAACAAAGGGAATGGGGATGACGACAGGAGGAGACTCCCTAGTGACTTTTCTAGACTCTGACTCTGACTCCGACTCCGACTCTGACTCGAATTCATCGTCTTCTGGTTCTCCTTTGAATATCTCTCCTTCTCCAGTGGTGAGCTTGAAGAGTCTTCCTTGATTGTTGGTCCACTTGATTGATTTTCTCCATCCTTTCTGTTGATTTGCGTTTGTTTCTGTGATTAACGCGGTAGGGTTGAAGTGATCGTCTTGAAGTATCATGGTAATTATCTCATCCTGCGCGGCTCTAACAAATCGATCTTCTCCAAACAATAGACTAACAGCTTGTTCGTCTAAGCAAGGTGCTTGACGGGGTTTGACGGTAGGAACCGTTTCTGGAGGGATGAATTAGCAATCGTGAAAGATCTCGATTCCGGCAAGCTTCCTCTCGAGATAGTGCCAAGGTTCGGGAAATCCGTGAAAGAGTTCTAGGCTTCCTTCCTTAACGAAGTATCCATTTAGGGTAGGGAGATAGGGTCGTATTTGGACTCCCACGTACTTACGGTTTTGAACTTGAGCAAGCATCTCGAGAACTTCCTCTTTAGTGGGTTTGTACCCTAGTCCAAGTGTTATCCTTTTTTAGTTGCCTTCCTTGTATGGTGCGAAGGTGTTTCTTCGGATAGGGTTTAAAGGCATTCCAGGGAAGTATCCCTGGGCTTTGAGTATGTGGTTGACCACCAAGTCGGAGTAGGGATCATAGTATAAGGGTGCCAATTCACTTTCTATGACATTTATGCTTTGGAAGCCCCCAAGTTCGTATACTGGATCCGCAAGGACTTGTTTGTTCGACTTCTTTTCGATTATTGCCTTGATGGGTGACGAAGTGATTGTCACCACTTTGCCATTTAGTGGGATCTTGATCTTTTGATGAAGGGTGGATGTGACCGCTTTGGAAGCGTGAATCCAAGGTCTTCCTAGAAGTATGTTGAAGGAAGCTTCGATGTCCACTATTTGGAAGTTAACCTTTCGCTCAATTGGCCATGTGGCTATGGTTAGGTTAACGAGTCCTACTACCTTTCGTCATGTACCATCATATGCTCGAACACCTTGATTGGTAGGGGTCCAATCCGACTCTTTCATGCCTAATTTGTATGCCGTTTTGAGGGGTATGACGTTGACCGCGGAGCCATCATCTACCAAGGTCATTGGCACGTTCTTCTTTAGACAAATGACGGTGATGTAAAGAGCCAAGTTGTGACTAGCGCCAAAAGGTGGCAAATCTTCGTCTGAGAAAGTAATAGGATTACTTAGCTTTGGTGATTCTTGGAAGATCAAGTTGACTACATCTTTGGGTGTGGAGTTATGTGCTTCATTTAGTTTGGCCAAGGCTTGCAGTAAAGCTTGGCGATGTGGGAATGAGCTTGCTACCAATTGCCAGACTGAAAGATCAGCCTTTGTCTTCTGTAATTGCTTGAGCAAATGATCAGTGGAGTCATCCTCGTTATCATTTGGCGTGACAACGTTGGTTGGACCATTTTGAGTAGTGCTTTGATATGGACGGCCCGAACGAGTTAGGTGGTCCACATCTTGGTCTTCGCCATTTTGGACTATTTCTTTGACTAGGAAGTTTTCAATGAGATACTCGTCCTCATTGTCATCGGCCCATACTCCATTGATTGTAGCTAGTTCTCTCATTCTCATGATCTCGTCTTCTAGTCGTGTGATTTGATCGACTAGTTTATCAACCACGGCGACTATTTCTTGCATAGTAGCATTTTGAGAGAAGATTAGTGGCACATGCTCCTTAGGTGTTGCGTTGGGATCATGTAAAGTTGTCACCACATTTTCTAATTCCCAAACTCGTCTATCCACACTCCTTGCCCATGTGATGAAATCAGAAATGGTAGGAGAGATAGTAGAGTAGAACCCTTCATTCTCAATCGCGTGGATCTCATCTTCAATTCGGGAAATGAGGTGTGAACAATATAAGGTAGATTCTTCACTTGTGATCACTAGAATCCCAAGAGGGTTCTGAGTGTTGCTGGGTTTACCTCCCGGCGGTATTGGTAGTCGACCATCTTCAATCATGTCTTGAAGCACATTTTTCAATTTGTAGCATTTTTCTGTGTCATGCCCCTTGCCCCTATGGTATTCACAGTACGAGTTCTCGTTCCAGAACTTGGATTTCTTTTCGGGTTCGGGAGTAGGTCCTATGGGTTGGAGTTTGCCTTGCTTCATTAACCTTTTTAGAGCGTTGGAGTAAGTATCCCCAAGGTTCGTGAATTTTCTTGGTGGGGTACTTTTCTTGGATGGCTCAAGAAGGTTAACTTCATCGGTCTTGCTAGTGGAGCCGTATGAACGACTTGTTGAGCCTTGATATCCTCGACATACCGTTTTGGACAAGAGCCCTTTACGGATGTCATCTTCAATCCTTGTTCCTAGTACGGTTAAGTCCTTGAAAGTTTTGATGTTTTTGTATCTCAAATGGTTGGCATAGATGGGTTTGAGATTATCCACGAACTTCTCCACAAGGGTAGCCTCGTTCGGGCGTTCAACTAGTTGGGTAGTAGTCTTCCTCCACCTACTTAGGAAGTCGGTGAATCCTTCTTTGTCATTTTGGGTAAGAACCTCTAGAGTGCGCATGTTAACTTGGATCTCGGCATTATCCGCATATTGCTTAGCAAACTCGATCGCGGCATCTTCCCAAGTAGCGATTTTCTTGTGTTCTAAAGAGTAGAACCATTGCTTTGGGATGGTGTCAAGAGATGAAGGAAAGATCCTTAAGAATATCTCGGGTTTGATGCTTTTGATAGACTTGTAATCCCTGATGGCACGGATGTGGTTCAAAGGGTTCTCGTGCCCCTTGAATTTAGGGATATCCGTCATATTGAAGTTGGTTGGCAATTTGGAATTGACGGCCTCATACTTGCGGTTGTTCTCCCTATAAATGTCATCCCCTTTAAGGTACATCAATTGCTCCTCTAAGTATTGGAGTCTTTTTCTCTCTGATCATTCCCATGAGAGGATTTTCGTCCTTGGATTCACTCGCAAAGTCACCTACTACTTCACTTTCGTGAGGAGGCAATCTCCCCTCTACGGCATAGATCCGGCCCTCGATGGTGTCAAGGAGATCATACACTTGATCTTGAGTAACTTGGATTTGAGCAAGTGCGGCTAAGATTCGATCATTACCATCTTGAAGTTGGTTGAGGTTCGCGTCACTGGTTCCAGGCATCTTGAAAACTGGATAAGAGATCGATGACGAATCAAAACACGATCGACCATTCTAACACACTTGCAAAGAGAAGAAATGTTTGTACTCTTGAAGTGGGTGTGTGCCACTTGTGTTGAGTGAGCTTTGAAGAAAGGACAAAGTTTTGAAAATGTATATCCTAGTCAACTATAGTGTAGTTGTAGGAGTGGACTCGAAGTGAGGTTTTGAAATGGGCTTGGGCCCGAATTTTGACTCGACAAACGGACAGAGTTTTGACTGGGTTTTGCGCTAATCAATGGCCTTTTTCGAAAATTTCTGTTTAAAAAGGGTTTTGATTTTTATAAAAATCGTCATGGTTTCGTTTAGAAATGGTGATCACGTACGGTACAAACATTCATACGAGCATTATAACGGGATGCTGAGTGCATTTAAACGGGTTTTGGTTTAAAGGGTGGGTTGCCATACCGAACAATCAAACCCAAAGTCTGTGGAGAGTATCGTACCAAACAAGAGTAAGACCGATTCCTAGTCCATTTCCTCAAGTAGTGAAGGTCCTTGATACAAACAAGAGTAAGCATCATGGTATGGGTGACGTCAATCGCTATCCATCCTTAGGCCCAAACAAGAATTAGGACCGTTTAGACGAGACGATTGGTCGAATGGGTTGGGTTGGGCCTAGGAAGGCCGAATAAAACGGTCTAGGAAAACCGAGTTATAAAAACCAACAATTGTCTTGTACAAATTATTCCCTAACCTTGTTCAAGTTTCACCCTTACTACACGTAAGTGTATTATTCCCCAGCGGAGTCGCCAAAATGTGGACAACGGGGGCCCACGGAGGCGCTTGGGAGGAGAGAACAAGCGTTTGCATTTGTTGGAGTCGCCACCAATTTTTATGGGAAATTGGAACCGTTCGAATACCTCGTGTCATGTCAAGACACAAAGTAGTGACATAAACACTAAGTAATCGTTACCCTTAGCATTCTATGTCTAGAATGACTCTCGTTGATGCCAATGAACTCGGATGTTCACAGAGATCTGGAGTAAGGGGTGAGGGTACGTATTAGGAAGCTCTTTTGATCGAACACCTAATCCCGCCCGCCTCAATAGCGGCCTCTACTAATGATTAGGGACATCATCTATACTCGATATATCGTCGATTATATGCATGCAATGCAACATCCAAGTTTTAATCCTAACATGTGAGAATTAGACTAAGTTGGTTAACAATTAATTTAGCATACAATTGGGCCGAAGTAGGATTTAATGCTCAATTACATGTGAAAACACGTAAATAAATCATACAAATGCGATAAATATTACAATGATAAAAAAACTATAATAAAAAATTACAATAATTACATCGGGTTTCATTGATTTATGTCGAAAATACCTTTGAAACGGATAATTTGAGAAAAAGAATAAAAGAAAGAATTAACGAACAGATCAGTGGGTGATAATACGAGTAATAGTCAATTATAAGTAACATATTTACTCGGATGAAAGTGATTAGTAGGTTATTTACATGTGATTAATGGTCATAAAAGCAACAAAACATGGATGAGACGGAATTAAGACGGATTATTTACATGAATGAACAAATTAACAAATTAAACTAATTAGGCTAAATACGATGGATTAATGACAAATACAACAAAAGACAGATGAAAAATATATCAACGATCGAATTCCAGAAATCCGATATGAACAAATCGAATCCCTACAACCCGGATTGAATTTAATGACGAAAACCCACAAATATGAGATTATATGGGATTTAAGTCGGATTTAATGATGAATTATACGTGTGAATGAATGATAATAATATACATGAAATTATTAGACTATTGTATCGAAGAATTAAAGAAAACAACCAAAACAAATCAAAGCTTGACGAATTACAGAGGACGAAGGAAGAAGAAAGGAAGCATGAACTGCGGCAGCCTCACGAAGAGGCGCAGCAGGAACTGCGCTCCTTCGAAGAGGCGCAGCAGTTGCTGCGTCCTTTCTCGACGGTTTGTCTTCTGGAAGTCCGTAAAAAGAGGTTTTAAAGCACGGTTTTAGAAATCGGTTTTAACAAGGTGTTTTCGACATAAACCTTACACTAGTGATGATACAAAAGAAAAGAACAATAATAAAAGAGAGATTTACACCCTTAGACTTACATGTTTGACGAAACGAGATGAATTAAGTTATCGATTAGCGATGCTCGACTCGAATGTAGACGAAAGTGCCCTCGTAAGAGTAAAACGATTAAGATTAATTAAGTTGATTGATGTGGAGTTGGTCAAATTGGTCGGTCATGAAAACGAGGCTGGTACTCAGAAGGATCCAAGCTTACGTGGTCGAATGTTCAAGCACGTAGACGCCAAAAAGTAAGAACAAAGGTCTAGAATGCAAAGGGAGAAGAGAAGGGCGGACACTCGCGTGAGAAATATGAGGAGCGAAGGCTCCTATTTATACTAATCACGTGAAGGAATTAGGGTTTCGGAGAGACTTTGGAAGTGAATCTCGGAAAGATATGAAAAAGATACGAAAAATACGCAGAAAAGAACCTGGGAAGAGGCGCAGCACCTGCTGCGTCTGTTCCCAAGTGGTTTCCTCCTGCGGAAGAAAGATTTCCGTGCTTAAGTTATAGAAGGACGGAATAATTTGGTTTTCCTTAATATCTTGTATGAATATTACGGGAAATTGTTTACCAAAGAATAAAGATTGTGAAATAATTATAAAATATGGAATAGAAATATCCGGAACATTCCAGAACATTCTGACTCGTGATTTAGCGGTTATAGAAAATGAAGACGGTTTTAGGCCCGGACTCCAAATGTACTCTAATTACTGTCAAAATGACCGTATCGGCGCGTAGATGACAACTAAGAGGTGGACATTAGTGTTTGAGCAAACACTTGACGATAAACTTATGAACTGTCACAAATTGTTCCGCGTACCAAACATGCGGCCCAATCATTACCGGGTGGTTTGCGAGAGGTGCAGAAATGAGGTATCTACACTAACACTTAGCCCCATGTCCCTCTCGGCTTGCAGAAGCATTTTGTGCAATTCATCGAGAGAAACATTCAAGTTTTGCATATTAAAATTCACCCTGAATTGAACATATGCCTTAACCTTGTTTAAGGAATGAAGAATTCGGTCAATGACGAGTTCCTCGGGAATCTCTACCTTTTGCAATTTTAGAGTCTCAACATGCTCCATCAACTTGAGCACATGAGGGCTAACTTTTTGGCCCTCCTTAATGTTGAGATCGAAGAATGCAGATGTCGCTTCATATTGAATGGCCCTCGGAGCTTGTGAAAACATGGTCACAAGTTTCGTATAGATCTCATAGGCGGTGCTAATCTTTATAGCACTCCTTTGGAGTTTGGCCTCCATAGAGAAGATCAACACATTTTTGATCGCGGCCGACTCCTTTTGGTAAGTCTCGTAGGCTTGCCTAGCGGGGGGAGGGGGGGGGGGGGTAGACCTTGCGTTAGGTGCGG
Organism: Silene latifolia; assembly: GCF_048544455.1. Taxonomy (NCBI): domain Eukaryota; kingdom Viridiplantae; phylum Streptophyta; class Magnoliopsida; order Caryophyllales; family Caryophyllaceae; genus Silene; species Silene latifolia. The sequence continues at coordinate 68,011,037 of NC_133535.1, read as the reverse complement.
CGGGAGAGGCCTCGGTAAGGTAACGAAGCTTGTCTTAACCCTCCGCGGCCAATCGAAATTGTGCGTCCCAATCGGCGAAATTGGACCCATTCTTTTCTAATTTACAATGATCCATGAAGGATCGGAGCCAAGAGACATTGGTGAGAGTGTTCGAGCAAGTGTTGGTGGATGAATTTGGAGTTGCCATTGCAAATGAGAAAACAATTTTGACTACAAAAATAAGAAGTGAAGGAATTAATAAACATTTATCGTTTTAATAATACTTGTAAACATTTTACACAAGTTTTAAGCATTTATATCGTGACCTCTACCCAACTATTATAAATGATCCTGAGATCCAAATTCATACCAACTCGGGCACGGTGAGCCGATTCATCCCTTATCAATATAACTCGGTGGATTACCTCTTTAATCGATTCTACTTCTAGAACTCTCGGTCGATAAAATTACTTTAATATTTATCTTAAGCCTGGAACACATGCGACTACGCTCACTAATACTTCCGTTGAGCTCAATCCAAATTTCGATGTAATAACAATTTACTACCCACTTACCCAACGTAACAAGTTTAGCGCCTCGGTGAGCCAAGCCTACTTCCTTATGAAATTGGGATTCATGGTTCTACTATTTGGTAAGGCTAATTCTCAATTATTATTAAGTGAGAGGTCTTGTTAATTCATTATCTATCACGTTTTAAGTGAACTAAAGCGGTGAACTACGATAATTATAATTGACACGGTCGATGACTCGATAAAATATAATATGCATGTGTAGTTATGGCGATTTGGCTATGCATGCAAACATATAAAAAAATGCAAAGCAAAAAGATAAAATCCTAGTATGGCCTTCCTAAAATAGTAAATCTAATAAACTATTTACAAATTTGGAAACCAACTCCTTTGGTCCCTTGAACTTCATATGGCACGCATTCCAAGGCAACACCGTCTTTGTCGGAACGCCTTCCCGAATGACACCATCTTCAAGGAACTCCGGGATAAATAAATTACATAGCTTTTCTACTTTATACATTATAAAAACAAAAAGAAAAATAAAATAAAAGTGATACGAGATCACATTAATTACAACCTAATCGATATCCCCATTCATTTCGGGAAATACCAATTAAAAACTAAAGTCATACTAAGTACAAATAACATAATTCAAAATTACATAAAAATTAAAATATGACAATCATAATAAAAATGCAGCATTAATATATGTATGAAACATGTCATGTGATGTGCCAAATCTCCCTATTTAAGCTAATATCGTATATTTGGTCCGGTTTTATGGATAATTGTGACTATTAACTTATTAAAATCACATAATATAACATAAATCAAATTTATGTCCAAGTTAATTACCCCAACCTTCTTAGGACTCAAAAATTTAGTCTTCACTAAATATTTGACAATAATTCAACTTGATATTTTATTATTGCTCTTTAAACACTATTATTCATAATAATAAAGAAATAATTCCCAATAAGTCATAAAAATTCGAAAATTTTAAAATCATAACTTTGTATATTCTGAAAAATTCCAAACATTCCAAAACTTTAATAAAATTTGCCGAGAATAGTTCAAATTTATTTCACAAACAAATCGTATAATACATAACTTTATCCCATTAATTCGAAATTAAACATTAAATTATGTAATAAATCAAAATTAAAATTTTGAATATTCTAAATAAGTCTCTAGAACGTGAAAATAACAAATTTTTAGGTGCAAAAATCGAATTTATAATTATGACTATTTAAAGTTGATATTCATTAATTTTACAATATAAAAATCAATAAACATCCAAATCAAAAGAAATTTCACATAAAACTTTAGATCTGATGTTCATATCTTATATACAACATTGGGAAAAAAAATTCATACCATAAAATTCATTTTAGCTATTTTTGCTAAAATAGTCACTATTTATGTGATTTTTACATCTAAAAATCATAAATCATACAAAATAAAACCATTTCATCTTAAAATTTACATACAGTGTGTAAATATTGCATATGACAACATACTAAAATTTCATGGGCAGAGACTAAGGCTAACTATTTTTAACCAAAATACCTCCAATTAATTCAATTTATCATGTAAAAATCATAAAACATGCAATAAAAAACATTTTTATACGAAATTTTACATACAATAACTAAAATATGCATGTGAGGTCGTGTTAAAATTTCATGGTCGGAATCATTGTCTAACTTATTTTAGTATTTTAAAAGTCATTTTACTAAATAAAATGTAATAAAAATACTAAAAATAAATTAAAGAGCAATATTTATAACATAAATCATCAAAATGACCTAAAATCAATTTAGGACCAGAATGTTTAACATGCAAAAATTTCGTGGCCTATATCATCATATTTCACAAATTTCTTGTTTTATATGTTAACATTTTCACTCAGAAAATGATACGAAAATTACTCAAAAGAATTAGATTCGTTAGAGTTGCAGCGGAATTAAAAAAACTGGACAGTGCTGAAGACTGTCTGATTGTCGGATTTATAAGATTTGAACGGTTTATTGAATCATCGATTTAGAACGAGAACTTAGTAATTTTTATGTGTTTTTTGTGATATAAACGAAACAAGAAAATAAAAGGATATTTGCTTGAGCTAGACCTATAGCTCAACCAATGGTGAATTATAATCAAGACCTATTGATTATAACTCGTGTTAATGTTCGAAAACGCGTCAAACAATAACGAAATTCGGAACGAAACTCGTCGAACCTATGCTTACACAATGTAAACGAAAACTTTGCAAGTTTATTGATAATTCTTGGATGTGAAATAAGGATACAATAGCTCCCTATTTATACTAAGCTAGACCGACTCCTAGAGGACTTAAGGAAACAATCGACTTCCCTAATCTTACTCGACATAGGCTATGGCTAATTTGCCTTATTATAATCCTAATACTTTTAGGGAAAATAATTAAAGGAAATAACAACTAGGAAATAATTAACTAAAACAGATTTTAAGAAAATTGGAAACTTTCCTAAAACCGGATAGACTACTAATTAGGAAAACTTAAATAAGGAAAGATATGGCAACCGACTTTGTGCTTGCCTATGCACGTTTCCTTGCTTCTCCATACTCGGTCTTTGTTGCTTGGCGTCCAAGGTAAGACTATACTTGGAGCCCAAGTAAACACACGACTCCTTTGGCTGATTCGGACTTGACACCAAATAGCTGATTGATCTGAACAGTCCTCTGGATCTGTTTCATTTAGTCGCTCCAGATCTAAGTTAACTTCTTCATCAATCAATATCGTATCATCCCCTCCCCCTTTGAAAGGAATTGTCCTCAATTCTGAAATCCCATCATCATCAAGGTATGGAGATAGATCCCCGACATTAAATGTAGCATGTACTCCATAGTCTCCTGGAAGTTCGATTTTGTATGCATTATCATTTACTTTCTCGATCACTTTGTAAGGTCCCTCGGCCCTTGGCATTAATTTGTTCTTCCTCTTGCTAGGGAACCTTTCTTTCCTCAAATGTAACCATACCAAATCTCTTGGATTGAAAAGCCTTGGCTTCCTATGTTTGTTTGATTTCTTCTTGTAAGCCTCATTAACGGTTTTGATCCGTTCTCTTACCTGTTCATGTAGCTTGATCATAGACTTCAACTTTGACTCCGCATCCTTATGCACCAATTCATCTTTAGGTAACGGTATCAAGTCTAACGGTAAGTAAGGATTCAAACCATAAACAACCTCAAATGGAGAGTGAGTTGTTGCAAACGTAGGAGAACGATTGTAAGCGAACTCGGCATGTGCTAATTTTAAATCCCAATCCTTTTGAGTCTTGCTTACCAATCCTCGCAAAATAGTTCCAAGAATACGATTAGTAACTTCAGTTTGCCCATCTGTTTGTGGATGGTGTGAAGTACTAAACAAGAGCTTTGTTCCAACCTTCCTCCATAATGTGTTCCAAAAGTAACTCAAAAATTTGAATCACGATCGAAACTATTGTCTTTGGTATTCCATGTAGACGAACGATCTCCTTGTAATACAAATCAGCCACATTACTTGCATCATCCGTCTTGTTACAAGCCACAAAATGCGCCATCTTTGAGAAATGATCAACTACCACCATGATAGCATCCTTACCTCGTTGAGTGCGAGGCAAAGCAACAATGAAATCCATCGACACATCTTCCCATGGTCTAATTGGAATCGGCAATGGGGTGTATTCTCCGGGCTTGAACTTGCTTTTCATAAGATGACAAGTCACACACTTGCTCACAATGTTGTATACATCTCCTTGCATCTTTGGCCAATGAAAATGTTCCTTCAATACATCCAATGTCTTTTGCACACCAAAATGACCAGCTAACCCACCTCCATGTGCTTCACGCACCAATAATTCACGAACTGAATGCTTAGGTACACAAAGAAGATTACCTTTGAAGAGGAATCCGTCTTGAATCACGAATTCTTTGAATGAACCATCTTGACATTCCTTGTAAATCTTTCCAAAATCAATATCTTCAAGATAGTAATCTTTCAAGGTCTCAAAACCTAGCAAACGAACTTCAAGTGTAGATAATAATGAATAACGGCGTGAAAGAGCATCTGCCACAACGTTACTCTTACCATCCTTATACTTCGATGAAAAATAAAATGATTGTAGGAATTCAACCCACTTAGCATGCCTCGGATTCAACTTTTGTTGCCCATGTATATGTTTTAATGATTCATGATCCGAGTGTAAAATAAAATGACTAGGACGAAGATAATGACTCCAATGATTAAGAGCCCTAACAATAGCATAAAATTCCTTGTCATAGGTTGAATAATTAAGTCGAGCTCCTCCTAACTTCTCCGAGAAATAAGGAATGGGTCGCTTATTTTGAATAAGAACAGCTCCAATCCCTACACCACTAGCATCGCATTCGACTTCGAAAGGCTGTGAGAAGTCGGGTAATGCTAACACGGGAGCTTCACATAGCTTCCTTTTAATTGTTTCAAACGCCCCTTGGGCGGCCTCGCTCCAATGGAATGTGCCTTTCTTCATACACTCCGTAATAGGACTAGTAACGGTACTAAAATCACGAATAAAACGTCGATAGAAGGAAGCAAGTCCATAAAAAGATCTAACCTCGGTTACTGTTTTAGGACTTGGCCAAGAACGAATAGCCTCTATCTTTGTTTGATCAACCGATACTCCATCTTTCGAGACAACATAACCCAAGAACACCACGTTATCTACCAAGAATGTACACTTCTCGGACTTACCATATAGCTTTTTTGCTTTCAAGTGTTTCAAACACTGCCCGTAAGTGTTCAAAATGCTCCTGGATGCTCTTACTATAAATTAGAATATCGTCCAAGTAGACGACAACAAAACGTCCCAAGAATGGTTTCAAAACTTCATTCATTAATCTCATAAAGGTACTTGGGGCATTAGTGAGACCGAATGGCATTACCAACCACTCATATAAACCATGCTTTGTTTTGAACGCGGTCTTCCATTCATCACCTTCACGCATTCGAATCTGATGATAACCACTTCTCAAATCGATTTTTGAAAATATGACCGAACCATGAAGCTCATCTAACATATCATCAAGTCTTGGAATAGGAAAGCGATATTTGATAGTGATATTATTTACCGCTCTACTATCGATGCACATCCTCCACGTTCCATCCTTTTTTGGTACAAGCAATGCGGGAACGGCACAAGGACTCATACTCTCACGAACATAGCCACGCTCCATGAGTTCTTCAATTTGACGTTGTAACTCCTTGGTCTCCTCGGGATTACTACGATAAGCGGCCTTGTTAGGAAGTGGTGCACCTGGTACGAGATCAATTTGATGCTCAATTCCACGAATAGGAGGCAAACCCGGTGGTACATCTTCGGGAAAACATCCTTAAACTCGTGCAATAGTTCTTGAAGTATTCCATCTTCATGACTCGTTGTGATGGTCTTTGTAGGACTCTCACTTGAGACCAATGCATATCTTTGTTTCACCATCATCAATAGCTTGCTCCACCTCTCGTTCACTAGCAAACATAGACAAACTTGGTTTCTTACCCTTCTTTGCGTGCATAGCTCGAATTGCTTACGGGGACATAGGACGCAATACTATCTTCTTGCCATTCACCAATAAAGAATATTCATTACTTCTTCCATTGTGATTAACATTACGATCAAATTGCCAAGGACGTCCTAAGAGAATATGACAAGCATCCATAGGAATAACGTCACAAAGCACCTCGTCCTTGTAAGAACCCATTGTGAAACCAACACGCACTGTCTTGTAACCTTCACCTTGCTACCATCATCAAGCCAATGTAAATTATAAGGTTTAGGATGTACCATAGTAACGAGTGCCAATTTTTCTACCATCTCCGTTGAAGCCACATTCGTGCAACTTCCTCCGTCAATAATCACACTACACCACTTGTCTTTCACTTGACACTTTGTATGAAAAATCTGGTCTCGTTGCTCCGTTGTAATAGGCTCTGTATTAGCTTGCAAAGTACGTCGTAGAACAAGATTAGTATCATACATAGGTGGTTCATAAGGCTCAAAATCCACCTCTCCCTCCTCGGCTTCATTCAATAGAAACAACCCATCTTCGTTGTCTTCTTCAAATAACTCATCACGAACATCCACGGCCTCTCGCAATGTGATATTTCGTTTGTTAGGACAAGCATTCTGAAAGTGTCCAAAACCTTGACACTTAAAACAACGAACAGTAGCCAAACTCTTTTCCTTAGGCGTCTGAACAGTCTTAGGGACTGTTTGAGCGATCGGGTGTTCTTTGGAACAGAGGTTTCGAACTAGAACTCGAACTAGCTCCCATATTCTTAGACAAATCAGGTTTACTCCAAGGATTAACTTTCGATGAGTTACTCACATAAGCACGTTTAGTCTTATTTTGCCCTTCCGCCTTGATACAAAGATCACATAACATATCGAAAGAAGAATAAGGGTGCATCTCGACCGCATGAGCAATATTAAGGTTTAACCCTCGAAAGAAACGAGCCATCTTTTGTTCCTCAATCTCCTCTACTTCACTCATAAGGGCTATTCTTTCAAATTCAGCAATATAATCGGCAACATCAAGCTCCCTTGCATTAATTCAGCCAATTTACGATATAAATCAATCTTATGAGTTTTGGGAACAAACCTCTTTCGTAGCTTACGTTTTAAAGACTCCCATGAAGCTAGCTTTTCCTTCCCTTCACGTGCCCTAGCAGCCTTCAAACTTTCATACCATAAAGATGCGTTCTTGCGTAGCTTCAAGATTGCATATTTGCAACGCTTCTCATCATCAATGTCCTTGAAGTCGAACATCCTCTCCATCTGTCTTTCCCATTCAAAATATTCCTCGGGATCCGTGCCACCAACAAACTCTGGAAGTTCATTGATTTTGAACTCATCCATGTACTTGACCGGTTCTCTCCGTGGTTGCATACGCTGTCCTGGGGTAAAGTTGATGTTCTTTAAAGCCTCTTGGAGATTTTGAAGAAAATTTGGATCATTAAAATCCATGATCACCGTCCTGGATCAACAAATCTGGCTCTGATGCCAAATGATACGAAAATTACTCAAAAGAATTAGATTCGTTAGAGTTGCAGCGGAATTAACAAAACCGGAAGGTCAAGACTGTCGATTGTCGGATTTATAAGATTTGAACGGTTTATTGAATCGTATCGATTTAGAACGAGAACTTAGTAATTTTTATGTGTTTTTTGTGATATAAACAAAACAAGAAAATAAAAGGATATTTGCTTGAGCTAGACCTATAGCTCAACCAATGGTGAATTATAATCAAGACCTATTGATTATAACTCGTGTTAATGTTCGAAAACGCGTCAAACAATAACGAAATTCGGAACGAAACTCGTCGAACCTATGCTTACACAATGTAAACGAAAACTTTGCAAGTTTATTGATAATTCTTGGATGTGAAATAAGGATACAATAGCTCCCTATTTATACTAAGCTAGACCGACTCCTAGAGGACTTAAGGAAACAATCGACTTCCCTAATCTTACTCGACATAGGCTATGGCTAATTTGCCTTATTATAATCCTAATACTTTTAGGGAAAATAATTAAAGGAAATAACAACTAGGAAATAATTAACTAAAACAGATTTTAAGAAAATTGGAAACTTTCCTAAAACCGGATAGACTACTAATTAGGAAAACTTAAATAAGGAAAGATATGGCAACCGACTTTGTGCTTGCCTATGCACGTTTCCTTGCTTCTCCATACTCGGTCTTTGTTGCTTGGCGTCCAAGGTAAGACTATACTTGGAGCCCAAGTAAACACACGACTCCTTTGGCTGATTCGGACTTGACACCAAATAGCTGATTGATCTGAACAGTCCTCGGGACTGTTTCATTTAGCTGCTCCAGATCTAAGTTAACTTCTTCATCAATCAATATCGTATCAGAAAAACAATAACCGATTATGCATGCAACAACCTGGCTCTGATACCAATTGTAAGATTCATTAACCTCTAATTAGATATTTCTAATAACTATATAAGTTTAGTTTAGTCGTAAACTAATTAGATATTATGCATGCATAACAATAAAATACAAAGTAAGAAGAAAACCGATCAACTTACATTGAGGGCCGAACGGTTTATACTAATCGGTCTCCTACCAAATTAGTCTTCTTACGAAAAACCAAGTTCTCCAACAAAACCCTTAAATTAAATAGTAGAATCTACTTCTCAAGGAATTGTACCAAAGTAATCACCCTTAATTCATAAGCTAATTTATATACTAGAAATTAGAATATGAGTCCTTAAAATATAACTAATATTATGTATACTACTTCTAGTAATGATAGAATAATATTAGAGATTTTATAAGTTTATTTTCTAGTGTGTTCACAACCAACAACTAGAGAGATGAATAAATTATTAATCACATCAATTATATAGAATGAATTGTGTGAATTAGAAGAGAAAAACTCTCCCAATTCACAAGGGTGGCCGGAATGGTCTAGGGTAGAATGCCCAATACTTTTTCATGTTTGTTCTTCTCAAGATGTAGGCATGAAAGCCTATGATTAGTAGGTCATCATTATGCTTTCCACTAATTAAAAGAACAAAGCACAACCATCCCCTATAATCCCTATTTACACGGCACACCCATATAAAATGGGTCCATTTTAAGTTTGTCAAATGTCCAATTTGTGTAGTGTGACATAATGGACATGTTTCTAGACATGTAATTAAATAATGCATTTTTAACTTATTAAAAATCATTATATATAAATAAAATAAATCACATACAAAATTAACTAGTAATTCAAAATTACAAGTACTTAAAATGGGTCATAGAATTATAAATCACAATAACTTGTATGTATAATAAACCATTCATTCTTATAATAATTGTTTCATAAACAATCAATAAAACCTAAGCAATAAAAAAATTTAATTACTTAGTACAAAACTTATTTAATCAAATTACAATAAGATACGTATTCTCACTCACATAATCATTCGTTCAATTTTTAGGAATTAATTAACTTGTATCATCATACAATTAATTAATTAATCAATTAAGAGTGTAACCCTAGAGGTATGACCTTAAGGGATCAACTGATCACCACCGTCACACGACAATAATGTCAAACTCTAGTCAGCCAATCATTACCGATTAATATGGATCAGTTGACAATAAAATATTACTTTCCCTCATGTATTCTTAATATGAGATTTAAACATGTGATCGCATTATTTTCGAGGACACATACTCCAACAAGTGCCCCTTACTCGATCGAGTGTCACTCGTACTCGATCGAGTACCCATCAGGTCAGCTACTGTTTTGCGTAAAAACATAATTACTCGACAGAGTAAGCCCCACTTGATAGAGTACCCATAAACATAGAAAACCGTAGTATTACACAATCAATGCAAGAGAAGAATGAACAAGACTCGCGAGAAATCCATGAATTTGAGAGAGATTAGAGATGATTAGAGTTATGTTTGAAGGTCTAGTTTTTGTAAAAAGTAATTATGAAACTGTAAATATCGTTTTATAACTTTAATCCCCTCTAAATCAAACCGTGGAAATAATCCCCATCAGATCGGATACTCGGTCGAGTATAGAGTATACTCAACCGAGTATCCTTACTCGGTCGAGTATTACCATACTCGGCCGAGTATTCCTGGACAATAGCCTGACCAGAAACACACGACGCATTACTCGGCCGAGTAACAGACTTAGAAAAGCGTAGTATTACACCCTTCCACTAATGCCTTTAACAAATCAAACATATAGTTTAGGAACCCAAATGAATTTGGGTCCCTTCTTGTGAATCATGCCTTTTACCAAGTCTTTTGGGATCCACACTTGCTTGACAACAATAATATTTCTTTCAATGCCATTCATTGTTTTTGTACAACCATTAAATACATGAGTAGTCTTGCCACATTAATTGCAAATAACGTGTATACAGGAAGTCCAACATGTTTTCTTCTTCGGAAATTTGTTTTGCTTGGTTCTTGGTTTCGAATGCAACAGTACACGTTACTGTGGCTTTTGAAACCGAGTCCGACATTCTTTTCACTTTGTTGCAACTGACATGTAAATAAGCTTAAGATAATTTGACTTCCTTTCTTTTTCTTATACAACTCTTTTGCATCATTTAACTCTTTGTTTAGAATCTCAATTTTGGTAAGATAGTCAAGATTTAATGTTTGCACATTTTCAAAGGCACTTTTAGCATGACTTGTTTCATTGTGTAGCATTTCTGCTAAATTTTCAAGTTCCTTAAGACGACTTTTATAAGAGGTTAGGTCAATTAAAAATGAGTCTCGTTCTTGTGTTAACATAGAAACATGTTTGGTTAATGACTCATTTTTCTTTTCAGCATCTTATGTCACAATGGGTGTCTCTGTGGCAATCGGCAGTTTGACCTCATTTACAGCAATCAGATTTTGCCTTTTCAATTTCCTTACTTCTTTCTCAAGACAAGGTAAAATGTTATTTTGTTCAAGCTCATTTAGACACTCTCTTAGACTGACATTTTCCTCGGCTATGTTTTCAATTTCAATTTACATAGCTTCAAGTTTATTGTTTTGACCACGACATTTATCAATGAATTTATCTAAGAGTAAACATACTTGATTTTTGGAGAAGGATCGAACCTTTGCCAGAAGATGAGTTACTTTGTCTTCGGAGTTAGAATTAGAATCATCGGGATGAGCCATAAGACATTTGAATGTTTCTCTTTTTGAACACCTAAGGGCATCATTATTAAGACGAGTAGTAAGACACAACTTGGCATCCAAATTGATACGTGCATTTCATATTGTCTTTTTTAGTCTTTATTACACGTATTTCAATGTAATTTACGTAGTGTTATGCTACAAATGTCCCCCGAATAGTCTACTTTGGGCAGTTTTGCTTTTATCGCGGGAATGTACCAAAGAAGGCGGAATCATGCCTTTTTTAGTCCCTTAGCTTGCATTTACGGAGACGGAAGAATTGGAGCGGAATTACTACTGCCTGGGGAAGTGCGAAGTCGTCTCGGAAGCCAAATCAATGAGCAAGGAGCTAGTTCAGTGATGTTTACCTCGATCGAAGGCTTTTGTTAGCCAATCTGTTCGATCGAGAGCTTATGGATGATTAGAAGACCTCTATCGAGACCCTGTTGTGCTCGATCAAGAGGTGTTATTTTGGAAGTCCTCGATCGAGTATATTAATTACTCGATCGAGAGGTTTTGTTGGGAAGTTACTCGATCGAGGGGATTGAAATTACTCGATCGAGCACTTTGCTATTTTACGCGAGATTTTATCGCAAGAACTTATTTATTTTATGAGTTGCGTGTTTAATAAATATCTTTCCTATATAAAGGAAAGACGTCTTTTAGGTTTACTTATCTTTTAATCTCTTAATCTCGGACTTTACTCCGAAAGCATTCAGTTAGCAGATACTTTTTCTTCCCTTGCGACGTTACCTTGTTCTCTATTTCCTGATCTTAAACCTTTGTAATCCTGCTTTCTCTCTTTTATTACAAGCTTAATTTCTCCTTCTGCATACTTAATCTTTTGTTCTTAATTTCTGTTTTAGTTAGTGTTGTTATTAATTTATGAAATTTCTCCTTATTAATTTCCATATAATATCCTCTATTATTTCTTTAATCTTTGTTAGTTTTATTATCGCCATTAGTAGCTAAATCCCTTAGTGCTAGGATTAGGGGAGCCATGATAGTAAAGCAATAATGTTATAATTAGATTAGAAGGTTTACATGTGAGAATTGATTCATAACAATTTAAATTGCAATCGTTTAGTTGAGTACACGCTTCTAAACTAGTTACCTCAGTTAAATTCAGACCTAGATCGGAAGATTGTAATGAAAAGGCCTGTTATGAACAATAGACTACACTAATGAGGGCGGAAGCTAAGTTAGTAGTATTTTAGTGTGGATAGCAGACCGGAAGGACCTTTCCTTTACCCTTCTCACATCAGACCGACTAACCTTACCTTTAGCAGAATTGTGTGATATCATGGTGAACCGACATCCTAGAATTTCTCCCTATTTTTGATCTCATCTTATTTCAAACATTGTTATTTTATCGTTGTCTCTCTCTCTGCCTTTTATTTCTGTTTTTATTTTAGAAAACAATTCAAACAATCCCAATTTGTTATCGCGATGAACTAGAATAACAAGTAGATATAATAGCCTTCCTGTGGAGTACGATACCCGACTTACCTCTGATATATAAGTTAGAGCCGGTTGGTTTATTTTTGATAGAGTTGCGACAGTCGTGTCAAATTTTGGCGCCGTTGTCGGGGAGGCAATTAGCCTATTTGCTTGTTTATTTCAGTTTGTCTTAAGTCTCAAGGGATTTCTAATTCCTTGAGACAATTCTTATTTTCTTTCTTTTATTTTTGTTTATGCTCAGGTCCAACAGGTTAGAATTAGTACCAGCTGATCCTGAACCAGAGAGGACTTTTCTCCGTAGACAGAACTTTTTGAGGGAGATTTGTCGAGAGGAAGTCTGAAGTACTATTGAACCCGTTATTGAAAACTTTACTTTTGCAGAAGATCGGTCTTTACATGAAGGGGCTTCTATTTCTGCAACTTTTACTGAGTCTGTGAAGATGCCTAATATTGCGAGTCATTCTGAGCCGACAGCTGCTTTCATTCCTAAGGGTTTTAATCTTGCAATGGAAGATGGGAATACTTTTGATATTGGGCAATCTTACATTAATCTGGTTGAGAGAAACCTATATAGAGGAGTAGCTGGTGAGGATCCGAGAAAGCACATGGAGGTATTCATGGGATTATTGTTCTACCATTCCCGCTACTAAGGGATTGACTAATGAAAAGATAAAGGAAGTCCTATTTTCCTTTTTCTCTTACTGATGGAGCCCGATAATGGTTAACTGATCTAGATAGGACTGCAGTTGGGATTACCGACTGGGAAACCTTGGTCTTGCTTTTTACAAGAGATACTACCCTCCACAGAGAACTAATGCATTGAGAGGGCAGATTACAAGCTTCAAACGGAGTCTGGATGTGAACTTGTATAAAGCATGGTGCCGGTTTAAGAAGTTGGTTCAGTCAATTCCACATCACGGGTTCGGCCAATGGTTTTTGTGGAACCAGTTCTACAATGGGTTGTATGATGACCATCCTACTATTTTAGATGCTGCAGCTAATGGAAGGTTTCAGAAAAACATTGGTGATGATAAGGGCTGAGGCATTATAGAAGAGATGGCTACCCATTGTGCTGAATATGGGAATCCAAGAAGCGGTACTAGAATGGTCTCTACAGATAGTAGTGCACTTGTGGGTCAACTGGAAGCCATGAATGCAAGATTTAATAAGCTTGAATTACAGGCCGTGAGGGATCAACAGATGGTTCACTTGTTGACTAGACAAGAGACCGTCTCATGTAAGAGATGTGGTGGTAATGATGGTCATACTACCGTGGATTGCTTAGCTGAAAAGGAGCAAATCTATACCTTTCAACAATATAGGCAAGGAGGCTCCTATTACAACAATCAAGGTGGAGTTCATCCCAATTTGACATGGACTAGTCAGAATGTTTTGAATTCTACACCTCCACCGCAATAACAACAAGCTTATGTACCGCCTCAAAAAACTCAACAACAAGGCTTACAAAAGCCTCCTTCTTTTCCCCCGCGCATCAAGGAGCCTCTTCTAGTGGCATAGGTGAAATGGCCGAGTTGAAGTCAATGCTGCAATCACTGACGATTCAATTGCAGAAAAGTGACCAAGTGAAAGATGCCTCTATCAAGTCACTTGAATCCCAGATGGCTCAATTGGCTATTAATCAAGCTTCCTGGCAGCCGGGTCATTTACCGTCCCAACCTGACAAGAAACAACATGAGACGATAAATTTGATTAATTTGAGGAGTGGTCTTTCATATGAGGGACCCAAAATGCCGACTGAAATTGCTAGATTTACAGACCCGGAAGCTTAAGTTACTGCTCAAGAAAAGTCGTCTTTTGATGAAAAAGTGCTGAATACACAAGATGTCCTCGATCGACTGATTTCTGGTGGTCGATTGAGGGATTATGCTGAAAAGGTTCTCGATCGAGATAATGAAAGTGTTCAATCGAGCACTGTTGAAAACACTATTCTCGATCGAGTAGATCAAAGTACTCGATCGAGAACTATTGCTGAGAAAAGCACTCGATCGAGAGGTACTGTTACTCGATCGAGTGATTCCAATGCTGAATGTGACAATTCTTTGGCAAAGAAATGAAGGCCTAGCTATTCCCATTACGGTCCCATTTCCGAGAAGATTACTGGTCGGACTAAATCTTTTCGGTAACTTGTCGTTAGGAGCACCTAGACCAAAACACAATTTATAACTTCACAAACAACTTTACAATTAGTAAAGAGGCAAGTAAAGGTCGGATCCCAAGGGACGAGAATTGAGATGAGATTTCTATTGCAACTAGCGGTGTCTTAGGGGTGTCACAATTTGGGTTGATGTAGAAGGTCACTAAACTAAATAGCAATGAAAGTAAACAAGCAAGATGAATTAAAAAGGGTTGTAAACAATTGATAAAAAGCACTAGGGTATCATGGGGTCATAGGGGATTCATGGGAATTGATCATACAAACATGTTCTCAAATTATAAGCAAGCAATTATTGTTGTGATGGATTGAGTTGGGTTATATCTTACAATCCTAGGAAAGTTTGGGTCCCGGAGCCGAATCGATTAGATTGTACAACACCTACAAGTCGACTTAGTCTTCCCTACTCAACAACATGCATGGTCTAATGAGACTCGAGTTGGTTTATGTCTTACAAGTCTCATTGAAAAGATAGGTGATGGGTAAAAAATGCAAGGATTCATAGGCTCGCATTTCATCAAACATAACATGTGCATGAGTTGAGATCATAACAAGCAAGCAAATAAACCATGAAAGCATATTAATTTAAGCATGAATCATTCCCAATGTTGGTTTCCCCTAATTACCCATTAACCCTAGCTAAGTGACTACCCACTCCTTATCATGTTAAACATGCTAGCAAGGTTGTCAATCATACCAACAAAGTGAAACATGATGAATAAATAAAAGTAATTAGCAATAATTAAAAAGGGATTAAGAGAATTATACCTACTAATGATTCCAATAATAAAGCAAAGAATAAAAGAAGTAATTGATGCTTGATTGAGAGGTTGTCAATCTCCCAATAATAACCCAAATAATCTTCAATTACCCAAAATAAAGGATGAACAAAAGAGAGATTAAGGAAATAAAACTTGTATTAAAACTTGATTAATTGTTGATTACAATATTAAAGAGAGATTTGATTGATATTAACTATACTAAAGATTGCTAAGAAGAACATGCTCTTCTAATTAGACTAATGGGGTATTTATAGTGGGGATTAGGTGTAGGAATTAGGGTTAACTAAGGGCTTAAATGACGATTAAGTCCCTACTTAAGGAAACGCCGGTATTTTTGGAAGGATGGGCATCTTTCTTGAAGCTTGAAGAAGACGAAGTTGTGCTGCCTTGGAATCCGTACGTCTTTAGCACGGGACGGCCGGATTCGTGGGTCTCTGCCCGGGCGTCTTGGGGAGAAGACGGGCGTCTTCTAGGGTTGCTGCCCGGGCGTGTTGGAGTGAAGACGCACGGATTGTGAAGGTGGAGGACGGGCGTCTTCAGGACAATCCGCATGGATTGCTGGACAGTCACATTTCTTCTTCTTTTCTTCCCTTTTCTTCATAAAATCCTTGGGGATTTCCTCGGGGATGCAAGGATCTTTTCTCATCATTGCCCATCTACTATAGTATGTACAAAGGCCTTCTAATCTTGTCTCTCCTTGATGCTTTGTCATTGAATTCAATCAATTTAGTCTCATTTTGCCATGAAAATGCAAGGTTTGCACTCCTTTCCTACCAAGGACACAAAACCTCAAAGAATATGCAAAACAAAGAACTAAAGACAATAAATGACCCAAATATGCACTAAAAAGCATGGGAACAAGGCTAATTCGGGGACTAAATATGCTCTAATTATGGTCACATCAAATATCCCCAAACCAAACCTTTGCTCGTCCCGAGTAAAGAGGTGACAAAGACTAGGACCATTATTTAAACTTACCTAATAACATAGCCGATATGAGACAATTAGTGGGTCTCACTCCGCCCCTTCAACTCACAACAAGACAACCATGAGGTAGGATGCCTTCTTGCAAGGCAAGGTGGGTCTTGCCAAAATGGCGACACATCCAAGCATTAAATCACACAAAAACAAATAATGGATGCATCTACAAAAGAATAGCCACTGTCCTCATCTAAGTGGCGGAAATTATCTACAAGGGAAGCAATTCAAGGGTACACACTCCTTCATAGATGCAATTTCTTCAAACTACTAAGCCTAGAAGGATACCAATAAATCACCTCCAAGTTGTGTCAAGCTAGGGTACCTTTGTCCTCAATCGTTAAATTCTTTTGTTAAGAGTAGACTCCCTATGGTGTTAGAAACACTGGAGGATCGCGGAATTTCCCCTCTTGCCTAGACAAGAAGAAGGGTCGTCCCCACTCTACCATGCACAAAAATGGATACGATGGATAAAGGGATCGATAGATATTTGAGTTTCACTTTGGGAGTTTGCTTTCATTTTTGTTTTCCCCCCCAATTTCATGTGGCAAATAACATTTGAGAACACTTTCTTGCCATTTCTTTTGATTTTTTGCATTTCAACACTTGACACCTTTCTTTTCATTTCTTTTGAACATTTTCAAAGTCACCCCATATGTAGTGAGGGTGGCTTATATTTGAAGCTTTAGGAGTTCTATTTTTGCTCCTCTTTTCATTTGATGCATTTTGCAAACTTTCTTTCACTTTTCATTTCATTGAACTCAAATTGATTTCTTTTTGTGCCCATTCCCTTTTGTTGACAAAAATGTGGTAGAACATGGATGGATGGATGCATGGTTTCAAGGGTCACCTTGGAATAAACGGTAGCCAAGGATTTATCACACCACAAGGTACTCTTGACTAGGCCGTAAACCATGGGTCAAAGGATACTAGCATGACACATCCTAGGGTGTTTTACAAGTATTCTAACAAGCAAAGTCTTAAGAAGAAAAAGCATCTACTAGGGCCTATATACACTTGTCAAGCTTCCCAAGTAGACGGTTTCGCAAACTTTTTCTAACATGCAACTACATGCCATGATGCAACTAACATATAAACATCCTAATGCAAATGATTCTACCAACTAATATGCCATATAAACTAAATGCAAGTCGTAAGTTCAAATTGTTAAACCGCATCAATCAAAATAAAGCCACATAGTCATTAACATAAAGAGGAAAAAGGAGATTTGGAAAGATCATACCATGCGGTCTTCAATATCCTCATGTCTCGGATGTGGCGTAGTGGATCAATGTGAACAATGATAACACAAACACAATATATACAATAATATATACACGACTACACTACAGAGGAAATGAACATGTTTTTGGTTTTTCAATTTTTTAAATTTTTATGGTTTTTTGAAATTTTCAATTTTTTTGGATTTTTGAATAGAAGTTAAGATAGAATTCCCCATCCCCACACTAATATGGGCATTGTCCTCAATGGCCAAAATGATGGGAAATCATGCAAGCATGATGCATGAATTCTACACTAAATGCAAGCTAAACTAATCTACACTACATGATGCATGGTTTTTGTTTATGATGGAGAGAATAATTTAGATTACCTCCCGTTGTGTATGTATGTACTTCCCCAAACCGAGTTAGACATTATTTCTAATGTCCTAAGATTGGGTGTAGTTCATGCACACACGACGCAATGCATGAAACTAAATTTGTCATTTTGGATTTTCAAAAGTGGGAACAATAAAATAAGAACACCTCAATGGGGCCGAGGTGTTAGTCCTCTATGTTTCTAGGACTACTCCAATCATGATCAAGATAAATAAATAAGACAAAGAGAGAAATACACAAACCTCAAGAGGGTAGGAGCCTCCAAAGCTTGCTAATCTTCCATCATATCATTACTATCATCATCTTCCTCAATAGAAGTGGACTCATCACCACTTCCCTCTTCACTTTCTTGTTCACTTTGTTCATCATCCTCTTCTTCTTCTTCACTAGCCTCTTCATCAATGCTATCATCAACCGCATCACCGACAACCTCATCGTCACCCGGAATCTCACCCCTAGATGCACTCGGAAAGAATACTTCCCTATCCGCCCAACTAGGCAAAGGACATGAAGGATCAAGGAGTCCTTGCCTAGCTAAATGAAGGAGGGGTGGATATTGGGCTAAGTAAGCATCTTCCCGATCCTTAAAAGCTTGCTTGTGCATCTCTTGCATAAGAAGAGTCATATAATCTTTGCTTGCTTCAACACCTTCGGGTTTGAACTCTTGGTACTTGAAAGGATAGGGTGGTGTGACAATGGAAGAGGAGGGCATTTCAATTTCATCCCTTTGTTGTCGGATAACGTATTCGGCCTCTTTTGAGAAGGGAAGGAGATAATTGGTCCGATGGACACTTAAACGACAAATCTTCGAAGGCAAAGTAAAAGATCTAGCCTCACTAGTGAGCCATCCATACTTGGTGTCAAGAGGGTTATGAGAGACCCACTTGTATTTGTTTATCATAGCATCAATATCAATAAGATGACCACCCTTTTTCGCCACATACTTGCTATCCTTATTGAAGTTCAGATCAAAGTATTTAGCCAAAAGAGTGACTAGACCTCCATTCACAATAACGGTAGTGCCTTGCTTCCCACAATCAACATTTAGCCATCTATCCACCAAAAGCCTTAGAGAGTTGAAAGGCTTGGTGAATTCCCTTCCAATGTTTAAGGCCGACTCAAGAAGAACAAAATCGAGCTTGGTAAAGTGGTTGGTGTCTTTTCTTGCAATGATGGTATTCCCTACGACCTTGTGCCACACTCTAATTCCCGAATGGTGGACTAATAGAGCACGACTAGCATGATAGTTCTCAAATTTCCTTCCGGAAATCGCCTCCCAAAGAGGAGCGGGGTCATACTTGCCAACATTCTTGAAATAACTATGTAAATCATCAAGACCCAAAGCTTTACTCATTTCCTCAAAGGAGATGCGCCTACTAACATTAGCTAGGTGGAACTCGATGTTTTCCATGGTCTCTACCTTTGTAATTTTCAAAGAACTCAAGAATTTCTAAGGTAAGGGAGGGGTATGTTAATTCTTTTGTTGTAAACAATTTGCCCAACCCCATGTTTTCAAAGAAGGCTCTAGTTTGCTCAAGGACACCCAACTTATCTAAGGCATCTTTAAAAATAAACTTGGTGGATAGAAAGGATTTTCTAGCATACTTGGCAAAAGTTTCCCTGTGGGAGTTAGAGATGAAAATTACCTCCGGATAGTTCGAAAGTTGAGAAATTTCCGGAGTGGTAGAAGTTGTTGCTTCCAAGGGAGGTTGTTGTTGTTGCATTTCCAAGTTTGAGCTAGCTACCACCATAACCAATGAGGCTTTCTTTGCTTGAAGACTCTTTTGTCTTGTTGAGAGTGCCTTTGCCTTTGGTGCCTTTGTTTCTCCTTTTGTCCTTGCCATTGATGCTTGAACCAAGAAAAGAATGAAAATCTTCAATTTCCAAGTGTACCCAAATCTATTTTAAGATGAAAGGCTTTGCCTTTATAAATACAAAAATCGACTCAAAGGTTGAAGATTTTGGTGCTTGGTTTGATTTTTGTTGAAAGAGGAGTGATTAATTTTTGTTAGAAGGATGTTTTGATTTGATTTTGATGAATGTGGTTGAGGAAATCTTGTTTTTGTGATGGAGAGGATGAGGGTTTTGAGTTTTGGGGTTTATGGGTAGTGTTTTGAATGATGGAATGAAGAAATGAATGTGGGAGGGGCTTTATAAAAGACCCAAAAAT